>NC_053491.1:247275530-247375530 GCF_905171775.1 Rana temporaria
GACTTGGTTTTACTTTAGAATCCTGAATACAAAAAAAGGTATGAGAATAAAACAATCATGTCTGAGCTTAATAACACCAATCTATAGTAAGACAGGTAACCACATAGATCTGTGTTAAATAAGTGTCTTATATGAGTTATTACAAAGGAAACATAGCTCGCCTTCATCTTTAATAAACATAATTTAAACACTAAACAAAGTAAGACGATTTAGCAGACACACACCAGATCTGACAGCTTGCTGTAGTCTATGGAATGTAACCCACCATGTACAGTTTACACTGACTGCCTCTTGATTGCTTAATAAACTTATCACTCTGCTGACCTAATGGGGAACAAAAATAGGTTTGCAGCAGGTGGCAGAGCTCGCCTTGACCAATCAACACGCAGTTCCAGGAAAGGTTGTCCTTCTGAATAGTGACTGGGTTCATCAAATATTTATTTTGGTTTCTATTTATTTGCAATGTGTCCAGCCTGAAGATTCTGGAGACAGGTTGATATGTTAACTCATAGGGCACTAGACTGATCTACATATGAATAGATACTACTAGTCTTTTTTTTTTTTTTTTACAATCCAAAAACACAACAGACATTATGTGCCTTGTTATGCAAAGTAATAGTGATAATATAGTATATACTATTCAATACACAGTAAAGATTAAAGTAACCCTAAACAGACTACAAAGCACGTTAGAACTACTATGTTTTTTTGTGGTTTTTTTTCTCCTTTTTTGATGGAAAAAATAAATAAATAAATAAATTAAATAAAAAGATAATTAAATAAAGAGTTAAAGAAAACCACAAATGATGCAAAACTGTAGCAGAGATGACATAAGCAATGAAACCATGAGCAAGTCTCTTGTTTCTGGTGGAGTCTGAAGTGGTGGAAAAAAAAATGTTCCATGTCATACTCAGCTAGCATTAAATGAGAAGTAAACACCATGGGGCAGATCCACAAAGAAATTACGCCGGCGTATCTATTGATACGCAGGCGTAATTTCAAAATTCCCGCGTCGTATCTTTGTTTTGAATCCTCAAAACAAGATACGACGGCATCTCGGCTAGATCCGACAGGCGTACGTCTTCGTACGCAGTCGGATCTAAGATGCAATTTTTCAGTGGCCGCTAGGTGGCGTTCACGTCGTAATCCGCGTTGAGTATGCAAATGGGCTATTTACGGCGATCCATGAACGTACGTCGGCCCGTCGCTTTTTTTTCCGTCGTTTGCGTTCGGCTTTTTCCGGTGTATAGTTAAAGCTGCTATACTGAGGCGTACTCAATGTTAAGTATGGCTGTCCTTCCCACGTACAATTTTGAATTTTTTACGTTGTTTGCGTAAGTCGTTTGCGAATAGGAATTTGCGTAGAATGACGTCACCGTCGTAAGCATTGGCGAGTTCCGGTTTAATTTCGAGCGCATTCGCAGTTCCAAAAAAACGTCAATTACGTCGGGTCACGACGTATTAACATAAAACAAGCCCCCATTAGATCCATTTGAATTCCGCGCCCTTACGCCGCGAGAGATACACTACGCCGCCGTAACTTACGGCGCAAATTCGTTGAGGATTCAAACCAAAGCCAAGTAAGTTACAGCGGTGTAGCGTATCTTACATACGCTGCGCCCGGCGCAGATGTATGTGGATCTGCCCCCATATACTTATATAAAATGTTATTTTATTTATTTTGGCAGGTGGTGGTGGGAAGAATTACTATTAACATTAAAGCTGTATTATACCCAAAAGCAAACATTTGTTTTTGTTATATTACCAATTCTTAGATGTGATGGTTGCATTTGTTTTCTTTTTTAGGTCTTCTTTCCTTTATTCTCACCTTGTGTTCCACCAGTAAGTCTGTTGTTTAAAAAAAGAAAAAGAAAAAACAAGCTGTCCTGCATATGTAGCAGTTAGGAGGTTGAAATAAACAATTTATCACTGATAGGGGTGCTTACAATGGTCAATTTTTATTTACTGTATTTACACAAAACTGTTGCTGTAGCTGCTTATAAACTGTTAAGCAGGCTATTGCACTATATAGTCGAAGGTAAATATAAAGGAAATTGAACAAGAAAATTGTATAATGTATAGCCAGTCTTAAAGGAGTTGTAAAGGGAGAAGTTTTTTTTATCTTAATGCATTCTATGCATTAAGATAAAAAACCTTCTGTGTAGCAGCCTCCCCAGCACCCTCCTAATTACTTACCTGAGCCCCATCTTTCCCCGGCGATGTCCAGGAGTGTCTTAGCCCTCTGGAACTCTCCGCTTGATTGGCTGAGACACAGCAGTGGCGAAATTGGCTCCCGCAGTTGTCAATTAAAGTCAGTTAGTTATCAGGGGAGAGAGGGGGCGGGCTGTGCCGGGATGGATACGGATACAGGGAGATTTGACTTGTCTCCGGTGCCCCCATAGCAAGCTGCTTGCTGTGGGGGCACTCGATGGAGAGAGGGGCCAGGATAGCGGAAACGGGAACCGAGAAGAGGAGGATCTCAGCTGCTCTGTGCAAAACCAACTGCACAGAGAAGGTAAATATAACATGTTTGTTATTTTTTTTTTTTTAAAACAAGACTTTACAATCACCTAGTACACACAATAAGATTATCAGACAAATGTTTTTTTGGTTTTTTTGCATGTTAGTCTCCATATCAAAAATGAATAGGTTACTAAATGAAAATTCTCATGCGACAGAATAAAAATTTCGGAAGTGATGTCATGTATTTAAATTGTATTTTCAGAACGAAAACTGTACTGATTAAATGAAAATCGTATGATCTCTGGTATCGTAAAATAAAGTTTGTCGTGTTTGTCCCTTTGGACGACAACTGTGTACTAACGATCAGATTATCGTACAATCACTTTGAAATCTGTATTTTTCATACAATATACTGATTATAAGTACGGGGCCTTAGCTAGAGTTTGGCTTAACCACTTGACCACTGGGCACTTAAACACCCTTCCTAACCAGACCAATTTTCAGCTTTCGGTGCTCTTACATTTTGAATGACAATAACTCAGTCATACAACACTGTAACCAAATGAAATTTTTGTCCTTTTTTCCCCACAAATAGAGCTTTCTTTTGGTGGTATTTGATCACCTCTGCGGTTTTTATTTTTTTCGCTATTAATGAAAAAATAACGAAAATTTTGTAAAAAAATGAATTCTTCTTCATTTCTATCATAACATTTTGCAAAAAAGTAATTTTTCCTCATAAATTTGGCCTAAAATGTATACTGCTACATATTTTTGGTAAAAAAAAAAAAAAATTGGGAAATTATTTAGTCTGGGTGAAAGTTATAGGGTCTACAAGCTATGGTACCAATTTTTGAAAATTTAACAATTTGATCACACCTGAATACTGACAGCTTCTCTCATTTCTTGAGACCCTAACAAGCCAGTAAAGTACAAATACCCCCCAAATGACCCCTTTTTGGAAAGTAGACATTCCAAGGTAGTTAGTAAGAGGCATAGTTAGTTTTTTGAAGTTGTCATTTGTTCCCACAATTCTTTGCAAAATTAGGATTTTTTTTTTTTTCTTCACACCATATTGTTATTTCTCTCACCTGGCATGTATATTCCACAAATGACACCACAAAATATATTCTGCTGCTCCTCCTGAGTATGGCGATACCACATGTGTGAGACTTTTACACAGCGTGGCCACATACAGAGGCGCAACACTGAAGTAGCAACTTCAAGCATTCTAGGAGCATAAATTACACATCTAATCTCTCAACCACCTATTACACTTTTGAAGGCCCTGGAGCACCAGGACAATGGAAACGCCCACAAAGTGACCCCATTTTGGAAAGCTAACACCCCAAAGTATAATCTATGAGGCATAATGAGTCTTTTGAACAGTTCATTTTTTTGCCAATGTTTTTGGAAAATGTGGGAAAAAAATGAAAATGCATTTTTTTTACACAAAGTTGTCCATTTATAGGATATTTCCAACACATAGCATGTACATAGCAAAAATTACACCCCAAAATATATTCTGCTGCTCCTCCTGAGTATGGCGATACCACATGTGTGAGACTTTTACACAGCGTGGCCACATACAGAGGCCCAACACCGAAGTAGCAACTTCAAGCATTCTAAGAGCATAAATTACACATCTAATCTCTCAACCACCTATTACACTTTTGAAGGCCCTGGAGAACCAGGACAATGGAAACGCCCACAAAGTGACCCCATTTTGGAAAGCTAACACCCCAACGTATAATCTATGAGGCATAATGAGTCTTTTGAACAGTTCATTTTTTTGCCAATGTTTTTGGAAAATGTGGAAAAAAAATGAAAATGCATTTTTTTTACACAAAGCTGTCCATTTATAGGATATTTTCAACACATAGCATGTACATAGCAAAAATGACACCCCAAAATATATTCTGCTGCTCCTCCTGAGTATGGCGATACCACATGTGTGAGACTTTTACACAGCGTGGCCACATACAGAGGCCCAACACCGAAGTAGCAACTTCAAGCATTCTAGGAGCATAAATTACACATCTAATCTCTCAACCACCTATTACACTTTTGAAGGCCCTGGAGCACCAGGACAATGGAAACGCCCACAAAGTGACCCCATTTTGGAAAGCTAACACCCCAACGTATAATCTATGAGGCATTATGAGTCTTTTGAACAGTTCATTTTTTTGCCAATGTTTTTGGAAAATGTGGAAAAAAAATGAAAATGCATTTTTTTTACACAAAGTTGTCCATTTATAGGATATTTCCAACACATAGCATGTACATAGCAAAAATTACACCCCAAAATATATTCTGCTGCTCCTCCTGAGTATGGCGATACCACATGTGTGAGACTTTTACACAGCGTGGCCACATACAGAGGCCCAACACCGAAGTAGCAACTTCAAGCATTCTAGGAGCATAAATTACACATCTAGGGCCAGATCCACAAAAGAGATACTCCGACTTAACTGCTGTTCAGTCTGTGTGTAACTTTGGAAACGATCCTCAAAAGGCTTTTTCCAAAGTTAGGCAGAAGATCCGGCATGTGTAATTGAATTACACTGCCTAATCTTAGGATGCAGTACCGCATCCGCCGCTGGGGGCATTTCGAGTCGAAATGCCGTTTCTAGTATGCAAATTAGCACTTAAGGCGATCCACAAAGCTTTCCAGCTTCCTTTTTGCGCCGTAAGTGTTATTTTGCAAGTGTAAAATTAGGGCTGGTTCTACAAAGTGTAAACTAGTCACACCATGTAAAAGCCCATTCCAGCGACGGCATTTGGTATGCTTTCCCGAGGGAGAACTCCACGGCAATTTGTAAAAACAAAACCGGCATGGGTTCCCCCCCAGGAGCATACCAGGCCCTTAGGTCTGGTATGGGTTGTAAGGGGACCCCCCCTACGCCGAAAAATTGACGTAGGGGGTCCCCCTACAATCCATACCAGACCCGTATCCAAAGCACGCTACCCGGCCGGCCAGGAAAGGAGTGGGGACGAGCGAGCGCCCCCCCCCCTCCTGAGCCGTGCCAGGCCGCGTGCCCTCAACATGGGGGGGTTGGGTGCTCTGGGGCAGGGGGGCGCACTGCGGGCCCCCCCACCCCAGAGCACCCTGTTCCCATGTTGATGAGGACAGGACCTCTTCCCGACAACCCTTGCCATTGGTTGTCGGGGTCTGCGGGCGGAGGCTTATCGGAATCTGGGAGTCCCCTCAAATAAGGGGGCCCCCAGATACCGGCCCCCCACCCTAAGTGAATGGATATGGGGTACATCGTACCCCTATCCATTCACCTGTAGGCAAAAAGTTAGTTAGTAAACACACAACACAAGGCTTTTTAAAATATTTTATTATTCTGCTCCGGATGCCCCCCCCGTCTTCGTTATTAGCTCAATTAGCAGGGGGGGCTTCTTCTTCCGCTCTCCGGGGGTCTTCCACTCTCCGGGGGTCTTCCACTCTCCGGGGGTCTTCTCCGCTCTCCGGGGGGGGCTTCTCCGGACTCCGGGGGGCTTCTTCCATCTTCTCCCCTCTTCCGCTCTTGACTCGGCGAACCCCGGTTCTTCTGCAGCTCTCCGGTGCCTTCTTCTTCAGCGCTGGCTGCCTGCTATGTTTGTGTGTTAGCTCGATTTCAAACAGGCAGCCAGCGCGGTCTTCTGTGGCGTCAGGGTCTTCTCTTCCTTTCTTCCGATGTTGCCTCGTCGCCTGTTGTCGCTGTAATGATGGAAGCGCGCCTTGCATCCCATTTATATAGGCATCACCGTCCCATCATGCTCCGGTAGGTACCCACGTGGTGGGTGCACGTGGGTAGGCACCCACCACGTGGGTACCTGCCGGAGCATGATGGGACGGTGATGCCTATATAAATGGGATGCAAGGCGCGCTTCCATCATTACAGCGACAACAGGCGACGAGGCAACATCGGAAGAAAGGAAGAGAAGACCCTGACGCCACAGAAGACCGCGCTGGCTGCCTGTTTGAAATCGAGCTAACACACAAACATAGCAGGCAGCCAGCGCTGAAGAAGAAGGCACCGGAGAGCTGCAGAAGAACCGGGGTTCGCCGAGTCAAGAGCGGAAGAGGGGAGAAGATGGAAGAAGCCCCCCGGAGTCCGGAGAAGCCCCCCCCGGAGAGCGGAGAAGACCCCCGGAGAGCGGAAGACCCCCGGAGAGTGGAAGACCCCCGGAGAGCGGAAGAAGAAGCCCCCCCTGCTAATTGAGCTAATAACGAAGACAGGGGGGGCATCCGGAGCAGAATAATAAAATATTTTAAAAAGCCTTGTGTTGTGTGTTTACTAACTAACTTTTTGCCTACAGGTGAATGGATAGGGGTACGATGTACCCCATATCCATTCACTTAGGGTGGGGGGCCGGTATCTGGGGGCCCCCTTATTTGAGGGGACTCCCAGATTCCGATAAGCCTCCGCCCGCAGACCCCGACAACCAATGGCAAGGGTTGTCGGGAAGAGGTCCTGTCCTCATCAACATGGGGACAGGGTGCTCTGGGGTGGGGGGGCCCGCAGTGCGCCCCCTGCCCCAGAGCACCCAACCCCCCCATGTTGAGGGCACGCGGCCTGGCACGGCTCAGGAGGGGGGGGGGCGCTCGCTCGTCCCCACTCCTTTCCTGGCCGGCCGGGTAGCGTGCTTTGGATACGGGTCTGGTATGGATTGTAGGGGGACCCCCTACGTCAATTTTTCGGCGTGGGGGGGTCTCCTTACAACCCATGCCAGACCTAAGGGCCTGGTATGCTCCTGGGGGGGGAACCCATGCCGGTTTTTTCTTTGAAAATTGGCATGGAGTTCTCCCTCAGGAATGCATGCCGCTGTCATTTTTTTTTTCCCCGACGCAACTTTTTTAAGCCGTCGCGATCCTCAAAACTCGGCGTAACGTAACTTCGCGCATGCGCAGTACGGCCGGCGCGGGAGCGCGCCTCATTTAAATGGGACTCGCCCCATTTGAATAGGAACGCCTTGCGCCGGCGGAATTTTAGTTACACAGCCTGAAATTTCTAGATAAGTGCTTTGTGGATCAGGCACTTAGGTAGAAACTTTAAGGCAGTGTAACTTAAATGGTATTTTTTAAGTTACGCCAGGTTTTTGTGGATCTGGCCCCTAATCTCTCAACCACCTATTACACTTTTGAAGGCCCTGGAGCACCAGGACAATGGAAACGCCCACAAAGTGACCCCATTTTGGAAAGCTAACAGCCCAACGTATAATCTATGAGGCATAATGAGTCTTTTGAACAGTTCATTTTTTTGCCAATGTTTTTGGAAAATGTGGAAAAAAAATGAAAATGCATTTTTTTTACACAAAGCTGTCCATTTATAGGATATTTCCAACACATAGCATGTACATAGCAAAAATGACACCCCAAAATATATTCTCCTGCTCCTCCTGAGTATGGCGATACCACATGTGTGAGACTTTTACATAGCGTGGCCACATAGAGACCCAACATCCAAGAAGCACCATCAGGTGTTGTAGGGACACAAATTACACATCCAATTTCCTTACAATCTATCACATTTTTGAAGGCCCTTCATATTTCTAACACAGCATGTACATACCAAGAATTACACCCTAAAATACATTCTGCTGAGTAATGGGTAAAAAAAAGGATTACCTGTGGTTTTAGTAGTGCAATTGTCCACAGGAGGAGAGCCCTGATCCAGGCAGCAGGCAGGGACGTGGTCAGCGACAGTGAATGGAATTGTCCAGGCAGCAGGCAGGAATATTGTCCATAGTCAGTACAGGCAGGTATACTGTCCATATATAGTCCAGGGCCAGTGCAAGTAGAAACATTGCCAGCAGTGCCAAAATATTGGTCCTGGTAGTAAGCAGGAACATGGTCCAAGTAGCAGGCCAGGAAAGAATGGGGACAGGGGTAGAGGCTTCTCCCACCCAAATCTCTTTGAAGCCTCCGGGCAACCAGACCCTAATCTGGGAATGAGAAAACTAAAAATTTCGTTTTTTCATCCAGAAAAACAATTCTGGAGCCCCTCACATATGTGAGACCCCTGTGTTCCCACTAGCATAGCAGGGTAAAAGATCAATCCAAGGGGCAGGCAAAAAGCGTGGTCAAACAGTCCAGGGTCAGTTCCAGAGCGGGCAGAAGTAGGTACAGTTTAGCGTTAGGCAGAAGCGTAGTCGTATAACAGGCCAGGGTCAGTTCCAGAGCAGGCAGAGTAGGTACAGTTTATCGTTAGGCAGAAGAGTAGTCGTATAACAGGCCAGGGTCAGTTCCAGTGCAGGCAGAGTAGGTACAGTTTATCGTTAGGCAGAAGAGTAGTCGTATAACAAGCCAGGGTCAGTTCAGGAGCAGGCAGCGGTATGTACAGTGGCATAAGAGGTGTGGCCGTAAATGATAATTACGTTTACCATACTTTCCTAATAATCTAGTAAAGTATGGTAACGGCGGAAACATTGATTGAAACAAAGGCCTGGTTGGGAAGGACAATCAGGGCAATAATATGTAGTGTCTCTTCTAGTTCCTGCTTTGGTGCACACACGGCATCTCTTCTGACGTTTTCGGCCTGATTCATGGGGGGGAGTTTATCAATAAAGTGTCGTTCATGGAGTCTGCTCACGCAATCAGAGCGAATGCCATCTGATGAGTCTTCAGGGTACAAAAGGGAGGAGAAAATTTCTTCTTGGTAATAAAGATAAGATAAGGGGTTCCTTGTAGATTTACGGTAAACGACATAAGTGTTGTAAATGGCCAAACTGAAAAGATATATGGAGACCTTTTTGTACCAATAGCGGCTTTTTCTTGTGGGAAGGTATGGTTCGAGCATGTGATCATTGAAATCGACTCCCCCCATGAACAGATTATAGTCTTGAACACATGCCGGTTTTTGGACAGGGCCGTTTCTTTTGGGGATTTCCACGTAGGTGTCATTATGTATCGTTGAGAGCATGTGTACATTTCGTTTGTCCCTCCACCGGAGAGCCAAAACTTCTTCATTCCGCAAAGACGCCGTCTCCCCTTTTTGCAGTCTTTCCATAATGAGCCTTTGCGGGAAACCCTTCCTATTGGGTCGCACTGTACCACACGCTGGAGTGCCCATCCGGTGAAGGTTGCGGAAGAGGGGCAAGCTAGTATAGAAGTTATCCACATAAAGGTGGTAACCCTTTCCAAGTAGTGGATATACAAGATCCCAAACAATCTTTCCGCTGGCTCCGATATATTCTGGACATTCAGGGGGATGCAGTTGGGTGTCCTTCCCTTCGTACACCCAGAAGGCGTAGACATACCCCGTGACCCGGTCACATAGCTTGTAGAACTTAACCCCATATCGGGCCCTTTTGTTTGGGATAAACTGCTTGATGCCAAGCCTGCCTGTGAAGTGGACCAATGACTCATCCACGGAAATATTTTGGTCGGGGACAAATAACTGGGGAAATTTCTCTGAGAAAAAATTTAGAAGTGGCCGAATTTTAAATAATTTGTCATGTGATGGGTCATTTCGGGGAGAGCACTGGGTGTTGTCGTTGTAATGGAGGAAACGCATTATCATGTGGTATCTGGTTCTTGACATAGTGGATGAAAAGACTGGCATATGGTGGATGGGTTTTTTGGACCAATATGAGTATGATTCATTTTTTTTTGAGAGCCCCATGTTGAACGTTAGGCCTAAAAATAATTTAAATTCCTCCACTGTCAATGCTTTCCATTCATAGGGACGGGCGTAATATGAATCAGGGTTGTCTCTTATGAATTGCTGTGCATAGAGGTTGCACTGGGCCACGATGGAGGATAATAGGTCTTGGGTAAAAACTAAATTAAAAAAATCAATAGGGGTAAAGTTCTCTGTGTTCACCTTAACACCTGGCTGGGCGGTGAAAGGGGGGATGTTTGCTGCTCCGGAATTGGGGGGAAGCCACGTAGGGTTTTCAAGGGCATAGGGAAGGCTGGCATGGGTCCTAACCCTTTGGGGCTGAGATGACACTCTGCTGGTTATTGGCCTTTGCTGCAGTGGTACTTCATTTCTCCTGGATGGTACTGAGCTGCTAGTTGATGCCACTGTATTTCTGGTGGATGGCTGCGAGCTGCTGGTTGATGCCACAGCGCTACTTGTGGTAGCCTGCTGCCCCATGTCAGAACGCCTTCGTTTCATGGGCACACTTTGCTCTTCCTCTGAATCTGTAGAAGACCCACTGCTTCCAACCGGTTCATATTCTGAATCAGAGAGCTCCCCGCTGCTCTCGTCGGTCAAGCACATATGTTCGTATGCCTGCTGAGTGGTAAAAAACCTTTTTGCCATACTGGTGACTGTGGGCTGTGGTGACAAACTATGGTAGGGAAACTGGAACAGATATGGCTGCACTGATGGGTGCTGATGAGATGAGGCTGGTCTAATGAGTGTGCACTGATGGGTACTGAGGGTGCACTGATTATCTGCCACTGATATGCACTCATAAGGCGGCGGTGATGAGGATCCACTGATGAGCACTCACTTATGGGCACTATTGGGCACTCTAGTGGCACTGATGAGCGCTGTAGTGGTGCAGATGAGCACTATGGTGGCGCTGATGTGGTACTGATGGCACTAATGTGGCACTGGGCACTGATGGCACCGATGGGCACTGTAGTGACACTGGGCACGGTAGTGGCACTGACTGAGCACTGGTGGCACTGATGGAGCACTGGTGGCACAAATGGGCACTGTAGTGGCACTGATGGTGCACTGACGGACACTGGTGTGGCACAGATGAGCACTGGTGTGGCACTGATGAGCACTGACGGCACTGATGAGCACTGTAGGTGCACTGATTGGCACTGATGAGTACTGTAGTGGCACTGGGCACTGGTGTGGCACTGATGGACACTGGCAGCACCGATGAGCACTGTAGTGGCACTGGGCACGTTAGTGGCACTGATGGAGCACTGACGGCACTGTAGTGGCACTTATGGACACTAGCAGCACCAATGGGCACTGAAGTGGCAGAGGTGGCACGGAAGTGGCAGAGGTGGCACTGGTGGGGACTGTATTGGCACTGATGGGGACTGTATTGGCACTGGTGGGGACTGTATTGGCACTGTAGGGGCACAGATGGGTACTGTAAGGGCACAGATGGGTACTGTGTGGCACAGATGGGTACTGTGTGGCACTGCTAGGCACTGCTGGGCACTGCTGGGCACAAGAAAATAATGACACTACCTTTAAAATGTCTTCTCTCCTCACACTCTGTAACGGTGTGAGGAGAGAATGGAAGGAGACCTTAGATTGACCCTACTTTGTTTACTTTTTGATCGCTCCCTCATTGGAGGGAGCGATCAGGTGGTGAAGAGCCGCTATCATTGGCTCTTCACCGCGATCTGTGTTGCGCCGGGTCTCCTGGACCCGGCGAACACGCACACTCCCGCGAGCGCGCCGCAGGGCGCGCGCAAAACACGGAGGTGCACGAGGACGTCCCAGGGACGTCCTTCCGGGATAACTCGACCGCGCTGCAGCAGTATTTCTGCTATGGCGCGGTCGGCAAAAGGTTAATTTTGTTGGCGTATCTACGTTTGCTAGTACATCTAACACTCCCCTCCCCCCTCGCTGACTATGCTGCTGTCCAAAGGTGCCCCCTGTGCTAATTTCTCCAGAGTGTAGGCACTCTAATACAGGAGGTGTGTTATTGCCCAGATCATCAGAAACTGAGGAAAAAAGCCTAAAGAAAGAAAACGAATGCAGCCACCATATCTAATGATCAGTAAGCTACAATAAAGTACACCCATACCTGGACCTGAGGTGAGAATAGATTTTGTATGTAGTTTTTCTGTACAGCCTGTGTCTCTAGGTTAGCTGCTGTATTAAGTGAAAGATACTCATCCATTGTAAAAAGTGTATCTCTTGTGGAAGTTTCTAACTAGAAGTTCAGGAGCTGTCTACTATCTATATCAGCTACACTCCAACAGCTCCTTAGCATTTACTACTACCACATAGCTCCCAACTGGGCCTGATCTCAAGGGACTGTCCCTGATTTGGAACAAGGACCCTCTGTCCTCCTCATTTGTCCCTCATTTTGGTCTATCTTTCTGATCTTCATAGTTGTACAGTATATACTGTAAAATGCACTTTTTATCTTTCAAAAAGTGTTTCCCAGTGCTAAGCCTTTCATCCAATTTCTAAATGGCTGCATTTGTAAAATTGAAAATCTAATATAAAGAAATAGTAGTGTTAAAAAAAAGCATTTGTGGGGTTTAACTTATAGTTTTTTTTTTTTTGCATTTTTCGTCTTTATCGGGTGTGGCAGGGGGTGTGTCTTATGCAGGGCTGGACTGGCCTACCGGGATATCGGGAGATTTTCCAATAGGCTGCCTGTCCTGCTGCCGGTTTCAGCTGCGGGGCTGCAGTGCTCCCTGTCCCCTCTCTCCTGCTCCTGTGTATCATCACGGAGCTGGCTCCCTGGGTCTGTGTTCGGCGATGACGCTGTAACACGGTCCCGCCCCCCTAGACCGGCTCATGTGATAGATAGGCTGAACGCTGATTCTAACTACTAACACGAGCCGGCCTAGGGGGGCGGGACTGTGCCACAGCGTCACCAACAAACACAGACCCAGGCAGCCAGCTAGCTCATTGATGATACACAGGAGATGCCCGCCGCACAGTCCGCCCTATGTGCCCAATAGAGGATCGGATTCGGCAGGGGGCTGCATACAGAGCAAATGAGCTTTCTATATTCCTCCATACAGCCGATGAATGCTTGCAGGAGGGAGAGGAGGAGAATCAAGCATTCCGCAGCTGTATGGAGGAACATAGAAAGCTAATTTCCTCTATATGCAGCCACCCTGCCTCTCCTCCTATCCTGTTCTCCTTGAACTCCCCCCCTAGTGTTCTCCTCCCCCAGTGTTCTCCTCCCCCACCACACTCTCCAGCCCCCCCACAGTTCTCTCCACCCCTGTTCTTTCTGCCCCCTGCTCTCCAGCTCGCCCCATCCTTCAGCCATCATCCCAGTGCTCCCCCCCCAGTGCTCTCCACCGCTGTTCCCCCCCCAGTGCTCTCCACCCCTGTTCTCCCCCCTCAGTGCTCTCCACCCCTATTCTTCCCTCTCAGTGCTCTCCACCCCGCCCAGTGCTCTCCACCCTTGCCCCCCCAAGTGCTCTCCACCCCTGTTCCCACCCCAGTGCTTTCCACCCCTGTTCCCCCCTCAGTGCTCTCCACCCCCGTACCCCCCCCCAGTGCTCTCAAACCCTGTTCCCCGCCCCCCGTGGTCTCCACCCCTGCCCCCCCAGTGCTCTCCACCCCTGCCCCCCCGTGCTCTTAACTCCTGTTCTCCCCCCAGTGCTCCCCACCCCTGTTCTTTCTGCCCCCCAGTGCTCTCAAGCTCCACCCATCGCTCTCCAGCCCTCTAGTGCTCTCCACCCCTGTTCTTTTTGGCTCCCCCTCCAGTGCTCTCAAGCTCCCACCCCTGTACTCTCCACCCCCCCCTGCATTTTGCCCCCACCCATGTGCTCTCCAACCCTGCCAGTGTACTCTGATCCCCCTGCATTTTGCCCCCACCCATGTTCTCTCCAACCCCGCCAGTGCTCTCTGCCCCCCATAGTGCGCTCCAGCCCCCTGTACTTTCCACCCCTGTTTTTTCTGGCCCCCACTGGTGCTCTCAAGCTCCCCCCATTGCTCTCCACTCCCCAGTGCTCTCCACTCCCCACTGATCATTGTACCCCCCAGTGCTCTCCAGCCCCCGTGCTCTCCACCCCTGTTTTTTCTGCCCCCCCAGTGCTCTTTACCCCCACACTCTTAGCCCACATAGTGCTCTGCAGCCCCCCCTCTCAGCCTCCCGTGCTCTCCACCCATGTTCTTTTTACCCCCCCCCCCAGTGCTCTTAAGCCCCCCCCCGACGCTCTCCGCTCCCCACCCGTATGATCTCCACTCCCCCTGCTCTTTGCCCCCACCCATGTGCTCTCCATCCCCGCCAGTGCTCTCCGCTCTCCCTTCTCTCCAGCTCCCACCCAGTGCTCTCACTTCCCCAGGACCAGAGGACAGGCTGACTGGGGGCAGGAAATGAGGACGGCTGAAGGTGCAGGTGGCCAGGGACCACTCCATCTCACAGAAAACAGATCCTCTGGAAGGAACACTGTCCCCATCCAAAACAAGAATAGACCCTGCCTGCTGATGGCGATCATGGATATCCTGCTGGCATGGAAGGTACCGTACCAAGCATCAACAACACACATTCCCACAGACAGGGACTGCATAATGGGACATGGGGCATAGGAGGGGCTGCAATTCTGGGCACAGTGAGGCTGCATTTGTGGGCACAGTGAGACTGCATTCATGGACACAGTAAAGCTGCATTTAATGGGCACAGTGAGGCTGCATTTGATGGGCATTGATGAGGCTGCATTGAGCTCTTGTATCATGTCTGCAGCCTCTGACCATCTCCTGTATCATGCCTGCAGTCTCTGAGGGAGTCTGGAGAGGAGTGAAGAGTGGGAGCACCGCCGGGATGGGGGTCATGGGAGAAGTCAAATGTGTGTGGACTGTGGAGAGGAGACTATAGGATAAAACCAGAGCCACGGAGCTGGAGCCGGCCTTCTGAGCCCTGCACGGTACAAGAGGAGGTCAGTGGCAGCACCGCTAGGCCAGTCTGAGGGGGGTCACTGATGTAAGGGGGAAGTAAATACGACAATGTATGGGGTTTCCCCCCTATATCAGTAACCACCCCCCCCCCTTACCTCAGTGTATTCTTTCTGCGGAAGGTGGTCCCCCCCCCCCCACGTTCTGAGTTCCTGGGGTCCCCCTTGATAATTGACCACTTTTACCACTTTTAACTGGAATTTGCTTTTATATACCGTATTTATCGGGGTATAGCGCGCTCCCGCGTATAGCGCGCACCCCTAAAGTTGCCCGAATTCCAGTGGAAAAAAGATGTTTTGTACTTACAGTTTTGGTGTCTTGCGCGGCGTCCATCGGCGGCCTCGTCGGGTCCGGCGTCCGTCTACGGCTTCGGGTGTCCTCTTCGTCGGGTCCGGCGTCCTTCTGCGTCGTCCTCGTGTCCTCCCCGCTCGTTTCCCGCGCCGAGTTTGAATACTGCGCCGACATATACCGAGCGCAGTACACTCGTGTATCGTCGGGCAGGCTCGGCAACTCTCACGCTGACGTCCTGTACGCTCAGGACGTCAGCGCGAGAGGCGCCGAGACTGCCCGAAGAAACACGAGTGTACTGCGCTCGGTATATGCCGGCGCAGTATTCAAACTCGTGGCGGGAAAGCGGGTATCGGCACATACCGCGCACCCACGATTTTGCCCTGATTTTCAGGGCCTTTAACCACTTAAGACCCGGACCAAAATGCAGCTAAAGGACCTTGCCCCTTTTTGCGATTCGGCACTGCGTTGCTTTAACTGACAATTGCGCGGTTGTGCAACGTGGCTCCCAAACAAAATTTGTGTCCCTTTTTTTCCCACAAATAGAGCTTTCTTTTGGTGCTATTTGATCACCTCTGCGGTTTTTATTTTTTGCGCTATAAACAAAAATAGAGTGACAATTTAGAAAAAAATTCAATATTTTTTACTTTTTGCTATAATAAATATCCCCCAAAAATATATATATATATATAAAAAAAAATTCTCAGATTAGGCCGATACGTATTCATCTACATATTTTTGGTAAAAAAAAATTGCAATACGCGTTTATCGGTTGGTTTGCGCAAAATTTATAGTGTTTACAAAATAGGGGATAGTTTTATTGCATTTTTTTTTTTTTTACTACTTATGGCGGCGATCAGCGATTTTTTTCGTGACCGGAGACATTATGGCGGACACTTCGGACAATTTTGACACATTTTTGGGACCATTGTCATTTTCACAGCAAAAAATGCATTTAAAATGCATTGTTTATTGTGAAAATGACAATTGCAGTTTGGGAGTTAACCACAGGGGGCGCTGATGGGGTTATGTGTGACCTGAAGTGTGTTTACAACTGTAGGGGGGTGTGGCTGTAGGTGTGACGTCATCGATTGTATCCCCCTATAAAAGGGATGACACGATCGATGCTGCTGCCACAGTGAAGAATGGGAAAGCCGTGTTTACACACGGCTCTCCCGGTTCTTCAACTCAGGGGACCGATTGCGGGACTCCAGCGGCGATCGGGTCCGTGAGTCCCGCGGTCACGGAGCTTCCGACTGGGGCGTGCGCCCGCGACCCCATATATCGGCGTGAAGGGGTCCGACGTATATCGGCGTGAAGGGGTCGTTAAGTGGTTAAGACGCATGGGCGGAAGTGATGTTTTGACGTCGCTTCCGCCCTGCTATGCTATGGAAACGGGTGGGGGCCATCTTGCCCTCACTCATATCCATGGCAAGCAGCAAGAAGGACCCGATCACCCCCACCGTTACCGACGGTGGGGGCGGAGGGTGCGGGAGAGCGGTGGGAGGGGAGGCCCTCTCCCGCCGCCGATAACGGTGATATCACAGCCAATCCGCCGCGGAGACCACCATTATCGTTTACAGGGCCGGCCAAGGAAAAGATGGATGTCTCGGTTGTGGCAGCAGCTGCTGCCGTTACCAAGATATTCATCTTTAAAGTGCCGAAGTATATGTACGTGAGCTGGTCCTTAAGTGGTTTTAATGCATTCAATGCATTAAGATAAAAAGCCTTCTGTGTGCAGCAGCCTCCCCTAAAGCTTACCTGAGGTCCCTCTCTGTCCAGCGATATCCACAAGTCCCTCAGCCCTCAGAGAATCTCCTTTCTGATTGGCTGAGACACAGCAGCGACGACATTGGCTCCCACTGCTGTCAATCAAAGTCAGCTAGCCAATCAGGGGAGAGATGGGGCGGGGCCGGCTCGGGGCTCTGTGTCTGAATGGACACCGGGAGCTGTGATTTAGCTTGGGTGCCCCCATATCAAGCTGCTTGCTTTGGGGGCACTGAACAGGAGGGGGGTCAGGACCACAGAAGAGGGACCCGCGAAGAGGAGGATTCGGGAAAATCCACTGCAACAGAGCAGGTAAGTATAACATATATATATTTTTTTTTTATAGGAAAAAAACAAGACTTTTTCAATCACTTTAAGATAGAAATAAAAAAAATTATGTCTGTGTATTGATTACACATTGAAATTGATGTCTATGAAAACAGCGCTCACTGATTTTTAGCGTTGGAAAACCGTGCACCTGAGGAAGTGGGTGGGAGTGACCTGCTGGAAAGGGAGAAGGCAGCCACAGGTTTGTGCTAAAGAGGTCAGATGATAAATCCCTTCCTGTGTCTCACTGGCTTCTCTGTCTGATGTCTATATACCAGGCAGGGAGTCATGAAGCTTTCTAAGAAATACAGCAAGGGTTAAGGTAAGGCCTTGTTTTCAAAATCAAAGAAAGCTTTTATTTGTTTGCAATAGAGGTACAATAATGGTATATTGGTACATAGGGCTGGCTGACTGGATGATGGAGAACCACAGAGTTTCACCCCAATTGCTAAGCTAATGGAAAATAACCTTGTAAAGTGAACAGTCTATTTGCCTTTAGTAAATCAACTCCAGCGAGTTCATAAGGAAAATACAGCAAACACGATAAGAATGGGGTAAATGAAGACAGCAAAGCTAGCCAAACCCTACCACATTTTTATTTATTTTTTTCTGAGCCTGCAGCCTCAATATAAAAATTGAGTGGATTCCTCCAACCACACTGTAAAGCACAAATCTCCAGCTGAGGCCATTGTATTCTGACAGCCAGCACCGACAGCGGTCAGACTACAGCAGGTAATGCCAAACATTGGCTGCAGCCACTATTTGGCAACACCTACTGTTCAGTCGAGATTTATCTGCCCAGCTCCTTTGATTTTTAGATTGGTGGTAAGGTGAGGACAGAGCCAATCACTGTTAATTTTGATCAGTGTATGGCCAGCCTAGCCCTACCTTTCAAGCTGTTTGGCTACCATACACGGCTGCATCAGATTTCACACTCTCGAGTTTTAGTACATCAACCCCTATGTGTCCATGCTGCACACATGGGCATTAAGCCCTGGTTCACACTGAATGCGACTTTAAAATCGCACAGTTTCACTTAAAGTCACACGGAAAGTCGCAGGTCAGTGCGATTTCAGGTGCAACTTGACTGACATCTGTGTGACTTCATGCAAGTTGCACCTTAAATTACAAAAAATTCTGCAGGAACCTTTTTTATAAATCGCAAAGTCAGAACGGCTCCATTGCCAATAGGGTTTGGCTTGTCATGCAATTTGGAACTGTCAAATCGCATGCAAAGTCGCACCGTTGTGATAGGGGGCTAAGAGGAGTTTAGAGGCAGGGGAGTTAAGAGACAGAAAAAAAACTCACAGCCGGCATGTGCAGGAGCAGCAGCATTTTGGCAGTTAAAAGCATTTTTACATGTAAACGTGTCTAAACGTATAATAATGCTTGGCATGTTTAGTGCTTCAGCATCAAGTCATTTCAATGACCAGAATATACTATTTTTCTGGCCAATAAAATTAATCAACACCCAAGAGTGTAATGCGCCTAAACGCATTACATACGCTTATAAGCCTCAAACGTTTCTTTCTGCCAAAACGATGCTACCAGGTGGAAAGGCGTCTAGAAGAGATAGCAAAATGTCCAGTGTGCCTGAGGCATTAATCCATCTAAAAATCCCCTCCCCCCAGACTGAAAATGTTGTTCCCCTGTGCTCCTTCATTCAGAGTCGGGGCACTCTAATACAGGAGGTGTGTTACTGGTCAGATCACCAAATGAAAAAAATGAATGTAGCCATCACATCTATTGATTTGTAAGCTGCAATATAGTACATTTTTGGATTTTGGTTTAATACTGTTTTTACTACATGGACAGGTTTATGTACTGTTGCAACTTTTCCCAAAAGCAATTTAGTCTTGTATGCAAACTGATAATGGAGTTGTCATACAGTAATACTATATATGATACAGATCTTCAATGAGTCACATCAAGCAAAGGCTACATGATACTTGCAGGTTATGTCATGTTGCTGACACAATTCACAAGTATCATAAAGCAGTTATTAGCCAACAGTTCTTTCTAGCAAGTCCCTTTTTTCTCATGTTTTATTGGCAAGAAAATTAAACACTACTGAATTATCAGTTTTAGTATACAAAAAGAAAAGGTTCCTATACAGTTGAATGCATATGTCTTGTGACCTAAAGTGTAGCTGAACTTATCGGTACATATAGGCCTCATATTTAAATTGTAGCAACATTTTCACTACTGTAATTTCTTAGAAATGAAACTATAGCATGAACTTCACAGAAGAGTTGGTTTATGGGAGGTTTCATATCTGTGCTTTGAACACTTTAAAGTACAGCAGGGTGTTGGTTACTAGTTAATCTCCAGTTAAACGCATTTCATCTTGAATAACAAAATGCTTCAAGCCTAATTATGCAGAAGAAACAGAAATCCAGACTCTAACCAACCTTCAGGTTTTCAGCCCAAAAAAAAATATATATATATATATATATATATATATATATATATATATATATATATATATATATATATATAAAATATGTGTGTGTGTGTGTGTGTGTGTGTATATGTGTGTATATGTGTATATACAGTGAGGAAAATAAGTATTTGAACACCCTGCTATTTTGCAAGTTCTCCCACTTGGAAATCATGGAGGGGTCTGAAATTGTTATCGTAGGTGCATGTCCACTGTGAGAGACATAATCCAAAAAAAAATCCAGAAATCACAATGTATGATTTTTTTAACTATTTATTTGTATGATACAGCTGCAAATAAGTATTTGAACACCTGAGAAAATCAATGTTAATATTTGGTACAGTAGCCTTTGTTTGCAATTACAGAGGTCAAACGTTTCTTGTAGTTTTTCACCAGGTTTGCACACACTGGAGGAGGGATTTTGGCCCACTCCTCCACACAGATCTTCTCTAGATCAGTCAGGTTTCTGGGCTGTCTCTGAGAAACACGGAGTTTGAGCTCCCTCCAAAGATTCTCTATTGGGTTTAGGTCTGGAGACTGGCTAGACCACGCCAGAACCTTGATATGCTTCTTACAGAGCCACTCCTTGGTTATCCTGGCTGTGTGCTTCGGGTCATTGTCATGTTGGAAGACCCAGCCTCGACCCATCTTCAAAGCTCTAACTGAGGGAAGGAGGTTGTTGCCCAAAATCTTGCAATACATGGCCCCGGTCATCCTCTCCTTAATACAGTGCAGTCGCCCTGTCCCATGTGCAGAAAAACACCCCCAAAGCATGATGCTACCACCCCCATGCTTCACAGTAGGGATGGTGTTCTTGAGATGGTACTCATCATTCTTCTTCCTCCAAACACGGTTAGTGGAATTATGACCAAAAAAGTTCTATTTTGGTCATCTGACCACATGACTTTCTCCCATGACTCCTCTGGATCATCCAACTGGTCATTGGCAAACTTAAGACGGGCCTTGACATGTGCTGGTTTAAGCAGGGGAACCTTCCGTGCCATGCATGATTTCAAACCATGACGTCTTAGTGTATTACCAACAGTAACCTTGGAAACGGTGGTCCCAGCTCTTTTCAGGTCATTGACCAGCTCCTCCCGTGTAGTCCTGGGCTGATTTCTCACCTTTCTTAGGATTATTGAGACCCCACGAGGTGAGATTTTGCATGGAGCCCCAGTCCGAGGGAGATTGACAGTCATGTTTAGCTTCTTCCATTTTCTAATGATTGCTCCAACAGTGGACCTTTTTTCACCAAGCTGCTTGGCAATTTCCCCGTAGCCCTTTCCAGCCTTGTGGAGGTGTACAATTTTGTCTCTAGTGTCTTTGGACAGCTCTTTGGTCTTGGCCATGTTAGTAGTTGGATTCTTACTGATTGTATGGGGTGGACAGGTGTCTTTATGCAGCTAATGACCTCAAACAGGTGCATCTAATTTAGGATAATAAATGGAGTGGAGGTGGACATTTTAAAGGCAGACTAACAGGTCTTTGAAGGTCAGAATTCTAGCTGATAGACAGGTGTTCAAATACTTATTTGCAGCTGTATCATACAAATAAATAGTTAAAAAACCATAAATTGTGATTTCTGGAATTTTTTTTTTGATTATGTCTCTCACAGTGGACATGCACCTACGATGACAATTTCAGACCCCTCCATGATTTCCAAGTGGGAGAACTTGCAAAATAGCAGGGTGTTCAAATACTTATTTTCCTCACTGTATATATATATATATATATATATATATATATATATATATATGTATATATATGTATATGTGTGTGTGTGTGTGTGTGTATATATATATATATATATATATATATATATATATCTATATCTCTCAAGAAAATGTAAGGAACACTTTTGAATCAGAACTCCTGGGATATTGATCTGGTCAGTTAAGTAGCAGAGGGGGAGTGGTGTATACAGAGGGGGCTGTTAATTGAAATTAACAACAGGTGCACTAGATGGGCAACAATGAGACGACCTCCAAAACAGGAATGGTTTTTCAGGTGAAGGTGTCTGGCATTTTTTTCCCTACTCCTCTTTTCTGACTGTTTTTTACTAGTTTTGCATTTGGCTAGGGTCAGTGTCACTACTGGTAGCACGAGGCGATACTTGGATACTATAAAGGTTGCACAGGCAGTCCAACTCCTCCAGGATGGCACATCAATACGTGTCATTGTCAGAAGGTTTGCCGTGTCTCCCAGCACAGTCTCAAGAGCATGAAGGAGATTCCAGGAGACAGGCAGTTACTCTAGGAGAGCTGGGAAGAGCCATAGAAGGTCCTTAACCCATCAACAGGAGTGGTATCTGCTCCTCTGTTCAAGGAGGAACAGGTTGAGCACTGCCAGAGCCCTACAAAATGACCTCCAGCAGGCCAATGGAATGTCTCTGACCAAACAATCAGAAACAGATTTCATCCTCTAGTGTGCTCTGTGCTCACTGCCGAACACTGTGGAGCTTGATTGGCATTTTCCATTGAACACCAGAATTGGCAGGTCTGCCACTGGTGCCCCATGCTTTTCAGAGATGAGAGCAGGTTCACCCTGAGCATATGTGACAGACGTGAAAGGGTCTGGAGAAGACACTGAGGCCTCGTACACACCAGCGGACAGTCCGATGAAAACGGTCTGCCGGACCGTTTTCATCGGACATGTCAGCTGGGAGATTTCGGTCTGATGGTTGTACAGACCATCAAACCGAAATCCACGCGGACAGACAGCGCGGTGACGTGGCCGCGGCAACGTGCGCGACGTTGGAAGTTCAAAGCTTCCACGCATGCGTCGAATTACTTCGATGCATGCGAGGGATGGCGGCCGATCGGACATGTCTGGTGAGTCTGTACAGACAACCGAACATGTCCGACGGACAGGCTTCCAGCTGACATGTTTCTTAGCATGCTAAGAAATTTTTGTCCGCTGGAAAACGGTCGGCTGGACAAATGTCCGCTGGAAACCTGTCCGGTCGGCCGTACACACGACCGAACATGTCTGCTGAAACTGGTCCGCGGACCAGTTTCAGCAGACATGTTCGGTCGTGTGTACGGGGCCTGAGAACTTTATGCTGCCTGTAACATTGTTCAGCATGACCGGTTTGGTGGTGGGTCAGTGATGGTCTGGGGAGGCATATCCATGGAGGGACACAAAGACCTCTACAGGTTACACAATGGCACCCTGACTGCCATTAGGTATCGGGATGAAATCCTTGGACTACGCTGGTGCAGTGGGTCCTGGGTTCCTCCTTGTGCACGACAATGCCCAGCCTCATGTGGCAAGAGCATGCAGCCAGTTCCTGGAGGATGAAGAAATTGGTACCATTGAATGGCCCCCACTCTCACCTGACCTAAATCCAAAAGAACACCTCTGGGACATTATGTTTCTGTCCATCCGGTGCTGCCAGGTTGCACCTCAGTCTGTTCAGGAGCTCAGTGATGCTCTGGTCCAGATCTAGGAGGAAATACCCCAGGACACCATCCGTCGTTGCATACAAGCACTTGGGGGCCATACAAAATACTGAGGACCATTTTGAGTTGTTGCAATGAAATTTCAGCAAAATGGACTAGCTTGCTGCATAATTTTTCCACTTTTAATTTTCGGGGTGTCTTTGAATTCAGCCCTCTGTAGGTGGATAATTTAAATTTCCATCAAATGATGTGCCATCCTTTCATTCCTAACACATCACCCAGTCCATATCAGTATAGATATCCAGCATGAGATTTTTGCCCGTTGAGATCTGATATGTTTTCAAAGTGTTCCTTAAATTATATCTATCTATATACAAAAGTGAGTACACCCCTCACATTTTTGTAAATATTTTATTATAGCTTTTCATATGACAACACTTAAGAAATTACACTTTGCTACAAAGTAAAGTAGTGAGTGTACAGCTTGTATAACGGTGAAAATTTTCTGCCCCCTCAAAATAACTCAACACACGGCCATTATTGTCTTAACCGCTGGCAACAAAAGTGAGTAAACCCCTAAGTGAAAATGTCCAAATGTCCCATGGTGGTGGGAGTGTCATGGTCTGGGGCTGTACGGGGTGCTGGGGAGCTACAGTTCATTGAGGGAACCATGAATGTCAACATGTACTGTGACATACTGAAGCAGAGCATGATTCCTTCCCTTCGGAGACTGGGCCGCAAGGCAGTATTCCAACATAATGACACCAAATACACCTCCAAGATGATCACTGTCTTGCTAAAGAAGCTGAGGGTAAAGGTGATGGACTGGCCAAGCATGTCTCCAGACCTAACCCCTATTGAGCATCTGTGGGACATCCTCAAATGGAAGGTGGAGGAGCACAAGGTCACCAGTTACGTGATGTCATCATGGAGGAGTGGAAGAGGACACCAGGGGCAACCTGTGAAGCTCTGGTGGACTCCATGTCCAAGAGGGTTAAGGCAGTGCTGGAAAATAAGCCAAGCCTGGGTCTTCATCTGCATTCATGCTATGTAAGTAAGTTACTCTGCAGTGTCACTACATAGAGTTCCAAGATGCACTGTGCCACCACAGCCTACCTTGTACCACCCAGCATGCCCTGTATCACCCCAGCCTACCTTGTACCACCCAGCCTGCCCTGTGCAATGCCAGCCTACCCTGTACCACCCAGCCTGCCCTATGCAATCCCAGCCAGCCTGCCCTGTGCCACCCAGCCTGCCTTGCGCAATGCCAGCCTACCCTGTACCACCCAGCCTGCCTTGTGCAATGCCAGCCTACCCTGTACCACCCAGCCTGCCTTGTGCAATCCAAGCCTGCCCTGTACCACCCCAGCCTGCCCTGTGCAATCCCAGCCTGTCCTGTACCACCCCAGCCTGCCCTGTGCAATCCCAGCCTGCCCTGTACCATCCCAGCCTGCCCTGTACCACCTCAGCCTGCTCTGTGCCACCCCAGCCTGCCCTATACCACCCCAGCCTGACCTGTACCACCCCAAACTTTCCCATGCCACCCCAACTTGCCCTGTGCCACCCTAACTTGCACTATACCACCCCAACCTGTCCTATAGCTCCCCAACCTGCCCGGTGCCACCCTAATTTTCCTGTACCACCCTAACTTGCCCTATACCACCCCGACCTGCTCTGTGCCACCCGAACTTGCCCTATACCACCCCAACCTGCCCTGAGCAACCCTAACTTGCCCTATGCAACCCCGAACTACCCTATATCACCCCAACATGCCCTATACCACCTTAACCTGTCCTATACCACCCCACTACACCAACCTGCCACTATACCACTCTATACTACCCTAACCTGCCACTATACTGCCCTATACTATCATTTACAGGGGCTGGTTTGGGGTGCGCCCCATGCCCGTGCGCTGCCTGCTTGGTGCTGGGCAGCCTAGACAGAGGGGGGGTGACACCATGTTTTACCGCACCGGGTGACACCAACCCTAGTGGCCGCCACTGGATTGCATGCATTCACAGCTACTAGGTTTGCTAATCTGATAAAACACCTGTAGTCAGAAAAAAGGCGGCAGCAGACATCTTACTACACCCAGCTACTTCTTGAATTTAACAGTAATTTTAGCAATAAAGTGAGTGTATATAAATAAATATAGTATGTTGACATGTGTGATGCTGTTTTGATGTTACATGTTGAAAGAACCTGGACACCAGCAGTAGGGTGGTGGCGGAGGCCAATTATAGAACACCCCGCATTGCTCAGTGCAAACCCATTAGGATTTACAATTAAACATGCGAACAGCATCACAGATGTCAATATACTATATTTATTTATATACGCTCACTTTATTGCTAAAATTACTGTTAAATTCAAGACATACCTGGGTGTAGTAAGATGTCGGCTGGCTTTTTCTGAGTGCAGGTTTTCTGTCAGATTTGCAAACCTAATAGCGGTGAACGTCATTTTTGTTACTTAATCTGACAGGTTGCTAAATCTGACAGAACACCGACTGTGAAATTGCATGCAGCCGGGCCAAACTTCTGCTTGTATCGCGATCCGAGGAGGAGTGGGTACCTATTAAGACTAGGTACCTGCCCCCCCCCCAAAAAAAAGTGGGCAAAAGATAAAAAGGAGGGAAGAGAGGAGGTAAAATTTAACTTTCACTTTTGGTTGAAGTTCTGCTTTGAAAAAGATGTTTAAAAAAAATAAACATTTATACTCACCTAGGTGGATGTTGCATCGGATGTCCCCTGCTGCTTTTAAGACTGAGAACTGAGCTATCAAAGACCGATGATTGCTCAGTTCTCAGTCATCACTGTCATGGTCTTACCTCTTTGCAGGCTTCGCATCACTGACATGTGCTGGCGGCCATCTTGCTTCATGGGGTTCTTGTAACCTGCCTCACTCTGTGGCTCTTCCTTCCCACTGGGAGGAGCTGGCTGCTCTGCATATATATATATGACGGCAGCTGCAGCATTTCCTTGCTTGGGCCTTTCGTCTGACACCCTTCTGTGATCGTGCTGTCTGCTCCTGGTTACCGCCCCGGCTACGGACGTTCCCTCTGGTTCCTGATTCCGGCTTGTTCTCCCCGTCTCTGGCTACAGACCCCGGCTCGGCTGACTCTCATCCCTGGCTATCGACCCTGGCACCGTTGGACGACTCTTCTGGCTGTTTCAATCATCAGTGTGGACTTTGACCTTGCTGTTTGGTTTCCAATAAAGATCCTCTTATTCATTTATCTGTTTTGTACGTCTGATTCATGCTTCCATGACATTAGGCCCAAGCCATGGATTCTGACGGTACAGGGCCATCCTCATTACCCATGCTGGTTGCCAGACTTGATCAGCAGGATCACCTGCTGGGTCAGTTCGCTCAGGCGTTGCAAACCCTGCTTGCACGCACTGCTCATCTTGCTCCTGCTGCAGATAGGTCGGTTGTCGCTCCTACTGCCGCTCCGGTTGTTGCGCCAGAGTCTACCCCGGCACCCATTGTTGCGCCTGCGGTATCTCGGGGTATGACCGGTTCTGCCCCCCTCCCACAGCGCTTTGGGGGCGAGCCAACTCAGTGCCGAGGCTTCCTTAACCAAGTGGGCATTTATTTTGAGTTGCTGCCACATGCTTTCCCCACGGAGAGATCGAAGGTGGGCTTCCTGATCTCGCTACTCTCGGACAAGGCCTTGGCCTGGGCAAGTCCTTTATGGGAGAACAACAATCCGGTGGTTGCCAAGTTTTCCGGTTTTGTTGCTTCCCTTCGGAGGGCTTTCGATGTGCCGGCTCGCTCTGCCTCTGCTGCGAAGCTCCTCATGTCCATCAGACAGGGTTCACGATCGGTAGCAGAATACGCCATTGAGTTTCGTACCCTGGCAGCAGAGGTGGGCTGGAATAATGAGGCTCTGGTGGCTGCCTTCTCCCATGGTCTCTCTGACACCTTGAAAGATGAGATTGCGGCTAAAGACCTACCTGTAGAGCTCGAGGCTCTTATTTCTTTCCTGATAATGATTGACACCAGACTCAGGGAGAGACCTTCCTTTAAGGAGAGCCTGCGGAGGCCTCCCAACAGATTGGCGCCTACGTTTGCTGTCCCACCCGTGCCTCCCTCTCCTCCCACGCCTCCTGGGGTTGACATATCTGGGGGTGAGCCCATGCAGCTGGGGTTTGCTCGCCTGTTTGAGGGGGAGAGGGCACTTCGGAGACGTAAGGGTCGTTGCATGTACTGCGGCCTCAGTGGGCATTTTCGGTTGTCATGTCCGAACCGTCCGGGAAACGCTCGCACCTGAGATCCTGTCGGGGACAGATCTTGGGTGCAGTTTCTTCGTCCCCGGTTTCCCGTGCTGATAAACCACTGCTCACCGTTGTCCTCTCCTGGGTCGGGGGCTCGGTGGCGGCCCAGGCGTTGGTGGATTCTGGTGCTGGTGGTCTTTTCATTGACAATAGATTTGCTGCCGCAACTCCATTCCTCTGCAGGCTTGAGCTTCTCCGCTGGTTCTTGAGGTGATTGACGGCAGACCCCTTCAACCGCCACAGGTGACTCATGAGACCCTTCCGGTGGAGATAGCCATTGGGGCCGTTCACAGGGAATCGGTCTGCCTTCAAGTCATTTCGTCTCCTCACTACTCGTGGTCTTGGGGTACCCCTGGCTCCAGAGGCATAATCCGACTTTCGATTGGAGATCGTCTGAGATCCTCTCGTGGTCCCCACAGTGTGGGGCTAGTTGCATCCATGGGCCTGTCAAGGTGTTGTGTGCCTCCTCGGACTCCGTGTTGCCCTCCGAATACAGGGAGTACCTAGATGTATTCGATAAGGTGCGCGCTGGTGCCCTGCCTCCGCACCGCCCATATGATTGTGCCATAAATTTACAACCTGGTGCTATTCCTCCTCGTGGCAGGGTATATCCACTGTCGGTTGCCGAGAATGAAGCCATGGAGGAATACGTGAGGGAGGCGCTTTCCCGGGGGCACATTGGCAAATCCTCTTCCCCAGCGGGGGCTGGATTTTTCTTTGTAGTTGAGAGTTGAGGCCTTGCATCGACTATAGGGGCCTAAATCGCATCACAATTAAGAATGCATACCCGATTCCGTTGATTTCCGAGTTGTTCCACCGTCTCAAGGGGGCAACGGTCTTTACCAAACTCGACCTGAGGGCTGCGTATAACCTTGTAAGGATCAGGGAGGGTGACGAGTTGAAGACCGCGTTCAACACCAGGACCGGTCATTACGAATCCCTGGTCATGCCCTTTGGGTTGTGCAATGCGCCCGCAGTCTTTCAGGAATTTATCAATGATGTTTTTTGTGACCTGTTGCAGCAGTGTGTAGTGGTATACTTGGATGATATATTGGTATACTCTGAATCAATGGAGGTCCACATTCTGGACGTCAAGCGATTGTTGCAACGATTACGAGAGAACAAGCTTTTCTGTAAGCTTGAGAAATGCGAATTTCACCGGTCCCAGGTAACCTTCTTAGGTTACATCATTTCCGGAGGGGTTCTCCATGGACCCTGAGAAGGTTTCGGCAGTCCTACAGTGGCCACAGCCCACTGGTCTTCGTTCCCTGCAGCGCTTTTTGGGCTTCGCCAATTATTATCGGAAGTTCATCAGGGACTTCTCCATGCTGGCCAAGCCTCTCACGGATCTGACCAGGAAGGGCAGCAATTCCCATGATTGGCCAGCCGAGGCCATCCTGGCTTTTGAGGCTCTAAAATCAGCCTTTGCTTCGGCTCCAATACTGTCTCATCCCAATCTTGGATTGCCCTTCGTCCTTGAGGTGGATGCGTCTGAGACGGGAGTAGGCGCCCTTCTGTCTCAGCGTCGGACACCAGAGGGACCCCTGCTTCCCTGTGGGTTCTACTCCAGGAAACTGTCTTCCGCGGAATGCAACTACCAGATTGGTGATAGAGAGCTGTTAGCTATCGTGCAGGCTCTCAAAGAATGGAGGCACTTGCTCGAGGGTTCTGTGGTTCCGGTTCTCATCCTGACGGACCACAAGAATCTGACGTACCTTTCGGAGGCCAGGAGATTGACATCCCGTCAGGCCAGATGGGCTCTGTTCCTGTCACGCTTTAATTACGTGGTCTCCTACTTACCCGGGTCCAAGAACGTTAGGGCGGATGCCTTATCACGTCAATTCTCCGAGCTGTCCAGGGAGGATTCGATTCCGACTTCGGTCATACCTCCAAATCAGATCCTGGCCGCCATCCGCACCAGCTTGACCTCTCCCCTTGGAGAGCAGATTCTGGCGGCCCAATCCGGTGCTCCCTCTGGGAGACCCAATGGTAGGTGCTTCGTGCCTGAGGAGTTGCGTACCCGGCTGTTGCGTACCTACCATAACTCCAAGACCGCGGGGCATCCTGGAAAGAATCAGCTGTCCTGGGCTGTCTCACGTTTGTTCTGTGGCCTTCTCTATGGTCTGACATTGCCGCATATGTAGCGGCATGCTCTGTTTGTGCCCAGAATAAATCCCCCCGGCATCTTCCGTTGGGACTTCTACAGCCCATTGCCAGTAGGGAGCGCCCATGGTCACACCTGGGGATGGACTTCATTGTGGACCTTCCTGTGTCTCGAGGCCATACGGTCATTCTCATGATTGTGGATCGGTTCTCCAAAATGTGCCACTGTGTTCCATTCAAGAAGTTACCCACTGCACAGGAGTTGGCCACGGTTTTCGCCAGGGAGGTCTTCCGGTTGCACGGTTTGCATAAAGAGATAGTCTCGGATCGAGGGAGTCAGTTTGTGTCCAGGTTCTGGCGTGCTTTTTGCTCCCAGTTGGGTATTTGACTCTCCTTCTCTTCGGCTTACCACCCTCAGTCCAATGGGGCCGCAGAGCGATCCAATCAAGCCCTGGAGCAATTTCTTTGTTGCTATGTCTTCGATCATCAGGACAATTGGGATGACCTTCTGCCATGGGCTGAGTTTGCCAGGAACACGGCGGTTAACTCCTCCTCTGGGATGTCTCCCTTCATGGCCAATTATGGGTTCCAACCTGCTGTATTACCGGAGTCATTCTCTCCCCAAGATGTTCCGGCTGTGGAGAACCACCTTTCTGCCCTACGTGCTTCATGGGTACAGATCCAGAGGTCCCTCGGGGTCTCTGCGCAGCGCCAGAAGCTCCAGGCTGATCGCAGACGGTTGCCAGCTCCTTCCTACCAGGTCGGAGATCGTGTATGGTTGTCCACTCGCAATCTTAAACTCTGAGTGCCCACTCCTAAGCTGGCTCCTCGCTTTGTTGGTCCCTTCCGTGTGCTCCGCAGGGTGAACCCAGTTGCCTATGCTCTCGCGCTTCCACCTGGGTTGCGGGTTTCCAATGTATTTCACGTTTCCCTGTTGAAAGCACTAATATGCAATCATTTCACCTCCTCGGTTCCTCTGCCTCGTCCAGTCCAGGTGGGCGATCATGAAGAGTACGAGGTGAGCAATATTCTGGACTCACGCTTGGTCCGTGGCCGGTTGCAGTTCTTGGTCCACTGGCGTGGGTATGGTCCAGAGGAGCGTTCCTTCCGCAGATGTCCATGCTCCTGCCCTCCTCCAAGCCTTCCACGCGCGCTTTTCCCAGAAACCGTATTTTGCGCCGCGGAGGAGGGGCCCTTGAGGAGGAGGTACTGTCATGGTCTTACCTCTTTGCAGGCTTCTCATCACTGACATGTGCTGGCGGCCATCTTGCTTCATGGGATTCTTGTAACCTGCCTCACTCTGCGGCTCCTCCTTCCCACTGGGAGGAGCTGGCTGCTCTGCATATATATATGACGGCAGCTGCAGCATTTCCTTGCTTTGGCCTTTCGCCTGACACCCTTCTGTGATCGTGCTGTCTGCTCCTGGTTACTGACCCGGCTACGGACGTTCCCTCTGGTTCCTGATTCCGGCTTGTTCTCCCCATCTCTGGCTACAGACCCCGGCTCGGCTGACTCTCATCCCTGGCTATCGACCCTGGCACCGTTGGACGACTCTTCTGGCTGTTTCAATCATCAGTGTGGACTTTGACCTTGCTGTTTGGTTTCCAATAAAGATCCTCTTATTCATTTATCTGTTTTGTACGTCTGATTCATGCTACCATGACAATCACTGAGCAGAGAGCCGGTGACTGTCAGTCGCTGGTTCTCTGCTCTGGCCCTCCTGCACTCACTGAAGCACTGGGCTGTGCAAGGGGGAAGGGGGGCAGCTGCCAGTTCAGGCATCTGGGTGGATCCTGACTGTAAAGTTGGGATCTTTCCTAGGCTTGGACTAGCTAAGTGTCAACAGTCGACAGAGGGCTTTTGCCTGCTGTCGGCTGAAAACGGGTCACAGGAGTGCAGAACGAAGTGATCCCCATAAGAAGTACTGCCGAAAAAGCTTGGCTATACTTCTTTAACTTTAAAACTGAAACCAAACACAGAAGAACTTATCTTTAGGTCAAAAGGTTACAGCATGTTCTGAACATTCTATACCTGCTCAGATGTAATCAGTGCCCTTGTACAATAACAATATTACACCACCCTCATTACACCACAGTCATGGATTAGTTTATATTATAAAGTCCAGCACATTGTCACATAATCTCAGGAATTCCAATACATAGAGGTAAAAGACCTATGCATATAAGCAAAACGTGTTATGAGATGAACCCTGGGGGAACCATGACCTACAAAGTTAGCATATTGTACACACAGGATATTTATGGCATGGAGCTTCAGAATGCATAAAATTAGAAGAGGTAGGGGGAAAAAAATTGTCCTGGGGAAACCAGGGTTGGCATTACTGGTGGTTGATGGCTTACAGCTGTTTTGTGTAGATGTAATTTTGTCATAACCTATACTAATGAGACCAAGCTGGTAGCCAGGGGTACCTAGGATGCCTATGTCTCTGAGTACGGAAACCCATGAACAAGGCTAACCTACCTTCTTACCAGTAACAGATAGTGTTGCTCACGAATATTCGTATTGCGAATATTCGGCTCGAATATGGCATATTCGAGTATTCGCGAATATCTCGAATTTCGCGGCCAATATTCGCTATTCCGAATATATAAAAAAAAAATGCGAAATTTCGCTAATGCGAATTTATTGCGAACATTTTGCGAATTCTTTTGCATCAGAGCCAATCAGAAAAAAAAAAAATCGCAAAATGTTCGCAATAAATTCGCATTAGCGAAATTTCGCAATTTATTTATTTTTTTTAAATATCACGAATATTCGATTTTAGCGAATATTTCACGAATATTCGGCTATATATTTGTGATATATCGCGAAATCGAATATGGCGTATTCCGCTCAACACTATTAACAGATACTTTTCAGCTGGGGTTTTCTAGATACAAATGGCACCTTACAATTCAGAACAACGTCCTGGCACAAAGACTTGCCATTTAAGGGAACAGTCCTCAAGGTCTGGATTTCCTACTTTATTTTTTCATTATATTTTTACATTTTTTTTTTTTCATTAACTTCTTACCCACACTGGGCAAAAAACAAGGCAAACCTGACCCTTCACAAGCTCTGACTTCTGCAATTCAATCAAGTCTCCCAGCATCCCCAATATTAACTCCAGACCTCCTATGGGATGACAACCCACCACTACTTGCCTCGATCAGTATCTTTCTGAGCATCATCTCGCCAGACACAAAATTAAATGAGACCTTCGGGAAATCCTTCCCCTCCTCTCTATGAAATAGGACCTTGACTCCCTGGCCTTAAGGATTGAGGTAGCCCTTAAAAATAGAATTATACAACCTGAAAAAACTGATCAAAGTTAAAAAAGTGCTATAAAAATGTACTGGTTACTGTGAAAATGACAATTGCAGTTTAGGAGTTAACCACTAGGGGGTGCTGAAGGGGTTTAGTGTGACCTCATATGTGTTTCTAACTGTAGGGGGCGGGGCTGGGCGTGTGAAGTCAGTGATCGTCTTTCCCTATATCAGGGAACAGACGATCACTGACATTGCCACAATGTAAAACAGGGAATGGTGTGTTTAAACACACCTTTCCTCGTTCTTCAGCTCTGCGGACCGCTCGCCTTAATGGCTGGGCCTTAAAGAGACACGTACAGGTACGTGATTGTGTTTGCATATTTTGTATATGTATTCATTTAACAATTTTCTCTACCAGAGCTCATATTTTAACTGTTATGACCATAATATACATCCACTTTTAATAAAGCCAATACTTTTAACCTATATCATTTTTGGTTATTAAACTCTGCTGCTAAAAAAAAACACTGGGGGAACCTTCCCATATTGCATTTCTCAGGGTGTGTAGCACCTCTCACCACATTCTATTTTTTAATAACCTAACCCTGCTTTAAGCTTCTCCACTCTAATGTTAAAAAAAAAAGCTTTTCCACAACTTTATCCCTGACCTGTCTGGTGTGTTCCTTGGCCTTCATCATGTTGTTTGTTCACAAAGGTTCTCTAACAAACCTCTAAGGGCCTTTTCACAGGGGGCGGATCAGTAATGATCCCCCTCCGTGTCTGTAAGCTCAGCGGGGATCGCTCCGTATATCCCAGCTGAGCCGTCGGATGAAAGGGAGGTCTCCACATACTGTGCAGGGACCGCCCTGTCTTTTCTCCGCTCTCCCCTATGGGGGGATCGGATGAACACGGACCGTGTGTCCGTGTTCATCCGATCCGATCCGCAGACAGAAGAAAAAATAGGACATTCTTCCGTCTGCAAAATCGGATCTTTGCGTAGGCGGGTGATTACGGGTGTCAGCGGATGTTTATCCGCTGACACCCGCAATCACATAGGGACCAATGTATGTCCCTTTTTCATCCGCAAACGGATGGATGAAAAAACGGACATACGGTCCGCACGTCTGAAAGGGCCCTTAGGGCTTCACAGAACAGCTGTATTTATACTGAGGTTAAATTACATACAGGTGGACTCTATTTACTAATTAGGTGACTTCTGAAGGCAAGTTAGGGGTATTGGAGTAAAGGGGTCTGAATACAAATGCACACCATACTTTTCAGATATTTATGTGTAAAAAAATTGAAAATCCATTTCATAGTCCTTCCAGTTCACAATTAGGTACCACTTTGTGTTGGTCTATCACATAAAATCCCAATAAAATACATTTACATATTTGTCTGTAACATGACAAAATGTGGAAAATTTCAAGGGTTATGAATACTTTTTCAAGGCACTGTATATGCCTCTTGGAGTACCACATCCATTTTAAATGAATGCCTGCAACAGCATGTTTCAAATGCTGTTTTAAGCACTGACATACCTTCTTAAACCAAGTCTGTCCAGAAAGTTTAGTTACCTGCTGACTTGACACCACACACTCTTCAATAAGACACATAATTATTTTTGAGTCTGAGAAGGTCTTTATTTAAATAACATAAAATCATACAATCCAAGAAAAGTACAATTACAGAGAGCCCACTGTTGTACAATTACAGTGAATCTGGGGCTCAAATTCACACACAGAATATAATATACATGCATAAAGTAGGAAGAAATACAAGTAACATGCCAACCTCACATTATCCTTGGAATTAAATAAACAGTGATTAAAAGGGGTAACCCCTTCCCCACACCAATAAACCTGAGACCTATCTGCAGCAACCTGAGATACAATACTTTAAAGCAATAATCTAGCACCAGATGGACCGAGCCAGAGAGCTGGTTCTCAAATTTTTCGACAACAAAATCTGTTCTCGGAAATTCCGATCGTGTGTGGACAATTCCGACACACAAAATTCCATGCATGCTCTGAATCAAGGACAAGACGGAAGCACTCAGTCTGGTAAAACTAACGTTCGTAATGGAGATAGCACATTTGTCACGCTGTAACGGACTGAAAAGCATGAGACTGAAAAGTGCGAATCGTCTCTCACCAAACTTCTACTAACACGACTGGTAATGATCTTCCCTTTACTAGTGCCGTCATACGTGTTGTACGTCATTGCGTTCTTGACGTTTGGAATTTCCAACAACATTTGTGTGACCGTGTATGCAAGACAAGTTTGAGCCAACATCCGTCGGAAATGTATCCACGGCTTTGTTGTCAGAATGTCCAATCGTCTGTATGCGGCATTATGGTGCAGCTTTGGGCATCCACAAAGTAAGTGTATGAGGCCCCCTCTTTTGTCTATCACAACAAGCACAAATAGGGTATGGGCGTAAGCCATATTGTTTAATTTGAGTGGGGGTGCGATGCACTCTCAATAGAATGTATAACTGGGACAGTCGTTGGGTGATGTTCAGAGAGCACAGACATACAGATTCTAGGTCTAACTTTTTCCCATTGATCTCCAGGAATATTGCCCATATCGCTCTCCAATCTCTCAAACGCTGGGCTAGGGAAACCCTCCAAACCCCCATCCCCCCAATAACATGGCATAACATCTGGAGATAAAGCCATTAGTGGAACTGAATTGCTGCATTACATTTAAAACAGGGGCTGTCGACAGGTCTAGGGCGTCCATAGATTGTTCAACTTTACTGCATGCTGAAGTTGAAGATAATAAAAATACATTTTAGTTGGGATGCTGTAACAGAACCCCCAAATGGGACAGGGGTTAAAGCCGTTTAGGATATTCCATTCCCGAACACAAGGCAGCTATCGACACTCCAAAATCCGGCGAACACGACACATACAAATTCCCCTATTAACGAGACACACAGCTCTGTTTGAGGTTCAACAGGAATAGACAATCTTTATTGAGAAAGCAGGCTCTTATATACACAAAAAGAATACTGCAGTAACCAAATGAACAATGACCCAACTCCACCCACAGCATCATACAATGGTTCCTAACGAGCCCAAATACACATCCTTTAGTAGACATCCTGACTACGGCTCTGACATAATTTACATGAGCTAATTAACTACAGCTGATGACTCATACACCTGACCTTTAGGCTGTCTGCTAACTTACAATACACATTACCATCAATAGACCTTCACACAATACAGGGTCAATTAGCACAAGCCACAATGAAAGATCCTTAGAAGTTAGTCTGGATTAATTTACATCCCAACAGACAGACAGGTGGGCTGTAGTCCAGGACATATTCTGCATGTCCATTATTTTCTGGCTCAATCTGTGCCAAAAGTGACTACCGTTACAGATGCCATACCTGGACTGTAGTTGGGCAAAGGGGAATAACTTTCCATGATCAAATATATGCCTAAGAATGGGACCATAACTGGTATATCCTGTGACCTTTTGCAACTGTTTCACCTTTGCCCAGTCTCTATGCAAGAGTGCCAGCACTGATAAAATGTAGCATAATGAACATGTTTGAGTCTCAGGTCCCCCCTCATTCTCAGATTCCGTTGCCAAACCAACCACCATGTGCTGCAATTGGGTTGCTAAGTAATAAAGCCATTGATTCGAGAAGGCCAACACCCACTTTCTTTATGTTTCTGCATGTTTCTGCAATTGCTATAATCTAACTCTGCCACTTGCCTCCTTCCAGAGTAAATAATGGAAAATAGAGTTAATTACCCTGAAGATTTTTAATGGGATAACCATATGTGAGTTGTGGAGAAGGTATAACAATTGGGGCATCAGAATCATTTTGACCAGGTTGGCCCTTCCCGTCACCGAGAGCCACAGTCTGGTTTACAGTTTAAACCTGGCTCTTGAGCAGTGGCAAGACATTCAGGCAACAATAAGCCATTGGAGCAAATCACAATCCCCAAATATTTGAAGGAAGTGATCACTGGCACTGGACAACAACGCTAATTGGGGATTAATCAATTGGTCAAGTTGCAGTTGAGCAGATTTTGTCCAGTTGATTTTAAATCCCGAATTGTCAAAGTCAGAGGTAGTGGACATGACAATTCTCAAGGAGGACTCAGTATCACCTAGAAGTAGGAGCATATCCTCCACATATAGCAGGACTGTTTCATGAATATTACCATCCCCGGGGTCCTATGGCAAGAGTGAACAATAGGGGGGATAATGACAGCTTTGCCTTGTACACCTTCCCTAATCAAATGTGGTGGAAGTTCTTTCCCCCTCCCATATGACCGTCTGAGGTTGATAGTATAGGAAGCGCACCTGGGAAATAAAAGTGTCGCCAAAGCCAAACTTTCCCAGTACAGCCAACAGGTAGCACCATTCCACACTGTCAAAGCCCTTATTTGCATCAAGTGACAGGAAGGCCCTAGCTTCTTCATTGTTGGCTAGGGTTTGTATGTTAATAAACAACCGTCTAAGGCTAACAGCCATCGATTTATTAGGCGTAAAGCCTGCAGGTCCGGGTGGACTATGCTGGCAATTACAGTATTTAATCTCCTGGAAAGGACTTTAGCCAATATGTTTATGTCTGGCTGGAGGAGAGAAATGGGTCTATAAGAGTTGGGTTCTATAGCATTTTTTTTATCAGGTTTTAAAAGCAGGGTAATACTGGCCCTAGTTAAGGAGGTTGGCAACTGTTGGCAAATTTGAGCTTCTTTATAAACCTCCACCAGCCTTGGCAAAAGCAGTATAGAGAATTTTTGGTGTACTTCCATTGGCAAATCGGCAACCCGTCATCCCCAGATGCTTTAGACGAAGGAAACAAAATGGCCGCCTCCTGAAGCTCCTTTAATGCAAACGGGCATTTAGACATGTCTGCTGGGAGTCCAATAAGTGAGATAAGGGAATGGACTGCAAGTACCCTATCGGCTCCTCCTGCTTAGAAGACGCCTTGGAGATGTAAAGGTCTGAAAAAAATCAACCCATCTCCGGCAAAACAGTAAGCAATGTATTAACTAGGCAGACATCAGGTAATTTCAGGGCCCCCGATAACAGGAGCAGCAGGTCTGAAATTTACAATTTTGTCAAGGAGGCAGCCGGTCCTTGGGAAAAAAAAAAATGTGTCCGCCTTTGAATTTATCATGTTAGTCAAAGCATCCTATATACTGTATAATGTATGTATAACCAGGACGCCCTGGATTGCTCTGTAGGGATACATATATATTCCTGTTCTAACCTCTGGACATGCTGAGTTAGCTGTAATTTGTGTCCTTTATTACCAGCTTAAAAGCATTAATGGTTGAAATAAAAATGCCCCTGAAAAAAACATTTAAAAGCATCTCATCGGACAAGACCATCAGTATAAGGTGCTTTGTCATTAAAAATCTAAATAAATATTTTGGTTATATTATTTGATGGTGTTGCCAGGCGGGAGCAGTTTCAACCAGAAGGCATTAAGACTTCACAAGGGCCGTGGCAAGGCACTATGTGGCTGAACAGCTTACCATATAAATGGTTAGACAACCCCCTTGGTTCATACTGTATTTTAATTTTTAATAAGGGGAGAACAGATGCCAAAGGCGGATCAATACAAGAAAAGTGAGGCGTGTGTTTAAGAGAAACAGGAAAATTGAATGGCATCTGGATATTTCAACTGTCACAGATCCATCCAGACATTCATGCCTATTGTCAGGGACTTACCTCCCAGCCTCATCCATCCTCGTTTCTGAGGAAACAACAGGGTTCCTCCATGTTGACACACCGCAGCACTTCCCGCACGCCTGCGCGTGCGCAACGGGGGCGCGAGCGTGCACAACGGGCGCGCGTGCGTGCACGATAGCGGGAGCGTGCGTGTGCACGTTTTTGGCGCCAAAGCACACTTTAAAAGCCATTGCTGGACTCAAACACATTGCTGCCTGATCTGCAGTTTTGGAGTGAACTTACACTTGAAACCTGATCCTGAAACCTGATCCTGAAACCTGATCCTGAATTACTGACTGAACCTTGACCCGGCTTGTTGACTATCCGTATCTCTCTAATCCCTGACTCCGGCTTGTTTGACTACCCTTCTGATTGGACCCACCGTTGCCAGACCCACCTGCTTGCACCACGACTACGCTTCAGTTACCTGCATCTGAACCATCTGATTATCCGTTGTGACCCGGCTTGCCTGACCCTGCTGTTTCTTGCTTCCTATTTATCTGCTTTCTTCATCAGCTTGTTGCCATTGCAGTCGTATCACCTGTCAGGGTCGCTGACCCCCTCTTCTGCCTCAGTGCCGTCTGCACCTCCCCGCCAGAGAGACTCAGCCACCTACATCTATTCATCTCTGCATCGGCACTCCTACCCCGCTGTGCTCCGAGTCCGCTGTTCCCACTTCAGTGGCTCGTGAACCAGAGCCGTAAGAGAGGCCTCCTACAACCAGACTCTAAACATACCAGGTACGTAACAGTATCAGGCAGCCATGACAGAGTCTGCAGGAGTTGCCCCAGCGATGGAGGAGATATGCAAGCATCTATCATCCCTCACTCAAGCGGTTAAAAACTTGCAAGATGGCTACCTGAGATTGGAAGGACAGGTCCAGAACCTAGCCGTTCCTGGAGATGCCCCAGCATCTTCCACTAGGTCTTCATCAGCCGCTGCTGCTCCGTCTGTGGTAATGTTACCACCTGAACCCAGGGTTCCTATGCCCGAACGATTCACAGGGGATCGCTCTAAATTCCGGGACTTTCAGAACGCATGTCAGTTATATTTTGCCCTGCAACCCCGAACATTCTCACTAGAGGCCACGAAAGTGGGGTTTGTCGTTTCCCTGCTTCAAGGGGAACCCCAAAAATGGGCACATCGGTTGTTAGAGGATAATGGCCCTCAGACAGAGACTTTGCTGAACTTCTTCCAGACCATGGCCCAACTTTACGACGATCCCCAGAGGACTGCCACGGCTGAAACCGCTTTACTTGCACTTCAACAAGGCCGCCGAGCGGTCGAGGATTATGTAACCGATTTTCGTCGTTGGAGTGCAGATACTCAATGGAACAGCGCAGCTCTGCGCCACCAATTTCGCTTAGGCTTGTCAGAACCCCTGAAGGATGAACTAGCCCGCATTGGGGTACCTGAAACCCTAGACGAACTTATCACTAAGGCCGTGCAAATTGATCGGCGACTAAGGGAACGCCGGGCAGAGCGTTCTTCCCAACAAGGTCGCCCAGTATGGGTCACTGCTCGGGCCCCCTTACCCTCTTCTCGTTACCGACCACCTACTCCTCCGAATTCTACTGATCCGTCTATGGACACTTCCGAACCAATGCAATTAGGTGTGATGCGACCTACTCTCACTCCGGAAGAACGCACACGTCGTCGCCAGTTGAACCTGTGTCTCTACTGCGGCGAGGCCGGCCATTACGTGTATAACTGCCCCGTCAAGATACGTAAGTTCAAGTCTTCAGCTCCTATTAATATTTCTGCCATTTCTGCCAACACCACCCACCTTGCTCTCTCCCTTTCGTTACAGCTTCCGGAAAAGACGGTGTTGGTCAACGCTATCGTTGATTCAGGCGCATGCAGCTGTTTTATTGATTCCACTTTTGCTGATCTCCATAATATACCTTTACGTAAAAAGGACTGTAGACTTTCTGTCTTTTTGGCCGACGGCTCACACATCAAGTCTGGTCAGGTAACACAAGAGACGCTTCCCCTACCTGCTACTACTTCTCTCCAACACAAGGAACTGTTAATTTTGGATGTCATTTCATCTCCTTTGTTCCCAGTAATTTTAGGCTTACCTTGGCTCCGGGCACACAACCCCCAAGTTGACTGGATATCTGGAAGAATCACCTTCCCTTCTTACTACTGTCAGGAACACTGCCTGCCCAGACCGTCCAACCCATCTCCTACCCTGATGTGTTTAAATGCCGATCCCAGTCTGCTTCAGTCCGTTCCAAAACCATATCATGGATTCCTTGATGTGTTTAGCAAGAAAGGAGCTGATTCTCTTCCGCCTCATCGGCCATATGACTGTCCGGTTGAGCTCCTTCCTGGGGCTGAGATCCCCTTTGGGCGGATTTTCCCACTTTCCGAGAAGGAACAGGACGCCTTAAAAATTTATCTTGATGAAAATTTGGATAAAGGATTCATCCGTCCGTCCACTTCGCCAGCAGGCGCCGGAATATTTTTTGTCACAAAAAAAGACCAAACTCTTCGTCCCTGTGTTGATTATCGGGAACTAAACAACATCACTGTAAAGAATCGCTATCCCCTGCCCCTAATACCCGAACTTTTTCAAAAATTACGATCTGCCGTTATTTTCACTAAACTGGACCTGAGGGGAGCGTACAACTTGATACGCATCAGGGACGGCGATGAATGGAAGACAGCGTTCCGCACAAGATATGGACACTATGAGTACTTGGTAATGCCCTTTGGCCTATGCAATGCACCTGCTACGTTTCAACACTTTGTTAACGACGTATTTAGAGACTTCTTAGACATCTTTGTCATTGTTTATTTGGACGATATCCTGGTTTTTTCCTGTTCCCTGGAAGAGCACCGAGTGCACGTCTGCAAGGTCCTGAATCGTCTCCGCCTGCACAGCTTGTATGCAAAAGTAGAGAAATGCGAGTTCGAGCGACTAACTATCCAATTCCTAGGTCTAGTGATTTCTCCAACCGGAATTGAAATGGATCCGAAAAAAGTATCCGCCATCCTAGACTGGCCAACACCCTTGGATAAAAAAGGGGTACAACGTTTTATTGGGTTCGCAAATTTTTATAGGAAATTTATTAAAAACTTCTCTACGATAGTGGCTCCCATTACTCAACTCACTAAGCAGAATCTTCGTTTCCGATGGAATCCTGAAGCTCAAAAGGCCTTTGATACCCTGAAGGGACTCTTTACATCCGCTCCAATCCTCAGTCATCCCAATCCAGCGTTGCCTTTCCTCCTTGAGGTAGATGCCTCTGAAGTGGCGGTAGGGGCTGTCATCTCACAACGCTCAGGGGACAAGGATTTAATGCATCCAGTAGGATTCTATTCCCGAAAGCTCTCCCCCGCAGAGAGGAATTACGACGTGGGGGATCGAGAACTGTTGGCAATCAAAACCGCCTTAGAGGAGTGGAGATACTTACTTGAAGGCGCTGCTCATCCTGTATTGATCTACACAGATCACAAAAATTTGGAGTATCTAAGGACAGCTAAACGGCTAAAACCTCGACAAGCCCGTTGGGCTCTCTTCTTTTCTCGCTTTTGTTTTCATATTACTTATCGACCTGGATCCAAGAATGTTAAACCAGACGCATTATCCCGAATGCATGACAACCCGAAGGACACATCCATTCCAGACACCATCCTTCCGGATGGTAACTTTCTACTTTTGCATACCGATCTGCTTTCCACGATCAGAGAAGCATCTTCCGAATCTTCCAAACCCCCCAATATCTCGTTAACTTCCAGAGACGGTTTATTTTGGAGAGGGAGTCAAGTTTTTGTACCGGAGAATACCCGAGTGGAAGTTCTAAAACTTCTCCATGACCACCCGTTAGCGGGGCACTTCGGAGTTCGTAAAACCCTCGAATTAGTGCGACGCACTTTCTGGTGGCCTGACTTAGAGGACTTTTGTAAGAAATATATCAACTCTTGCCCTATCTGCAATCGGAACAAGACATCCAGAAAACAAGCCTGGGGTCTATTAAAACCTCTACCCGTGCCCAATAGACCTTGGGAAATGATTGCAATGGACTTTATTGTGGAACTTCCCTGTTCTGAAGGATGTACAGCAATCTTTGTGATTGTAGATCGTTTTACCAAGATGGCTCACTTCCTTCCTTTGAAAAATACACCTTCTGCTGCTGAAACTGCTCGCGTTTTTATCAAAGAAATCGTCAGGCTACATGGAGTACCTTCCAATATTGTCTCCGACAGAGGGGTCCAGTTTACCTCTCGGTTCTGGAAAGCCCTTTGTGAGAAGTTACAAATTAAGCTTTCTCTGTCTTCAGCCTACCATCCCCAAACCAATGGGCAAACCGAAAGAACAAACCAAACCTTAGAACAATATATCAGATGCTTTACAACTTTTTCTCAAGATGATTGGGTCTCGCTGCTACCTCTAGCAGAATTTGCATACAACAATGCCAAACACTCAGCTACCGGGCAATCCCCTTTTTTCTCTAATTATGGTTTTAATTTAACATTTTTGCCAGATTTCTTTTCAGAATCAGCAGTTCCAGCGGTTCAAGATATCTTGGAATTTTTTAAACGTAACAACCAGGTATTACGCGAAGCAATAACCAAGGCTCAAGCTGACGGCAAGAGATTCTTCGACAAGGGAAGAAGGGGAGAGTTGGATCTCAAACCGGATGATCAGGTATGGCTGTCCACAAATAACCTAAGATTACCTTGCCCGTCTAAGAAGTTGGCACCTAAGTTTATGGGACCCTTCCCGGTTAAGAGGAAAATTAATTTAGCCTCATATGAACTGTCTCTACCTAATTCCCTGAAAATACATCCTGTATTTCATGTTTCTCTACTCAAACCTGCAGCCCCTGATCCCTTCCCTAACAGAGGATCCAAGCCTCCTGAACCTGTCCAGATCGATGGTTGTGAAGAGTACGTAGTGGAAACTATATTGGACTGCAGAAAGCGACAAGGACAAAACCAATTTCTGGTCAAGTGGAAGGGGTATGGCCCAGAAGATAACTCTTGGGAACCTGAAGGTAATCTACACGCCAAGAAGTTATTACGTGCCTTTTTTCTTGCTCACCCAGACAAAAAGGCCCGACTGGGCATCCGGAGGCTGCCCCTTGGGGGGGGGCAATGTCAGGGACTTACCTCCCAGCCTCATCCATCCTCGTTTCTGAGGAAACAACAGGGTTCCTCCATGTTGACACACCGCAGCACTTCCCGCACGCCTGCGCGTGCGCAACGGGGGGCGCGAGCGTGCACAACGGGCGCGCGCGCGTGCACGATAGCGGGAGCGTGCGTGTGCACGTTTTTGGCGCCAAAGCACACTTTAAAAGCCATTGCTGGACTCAAACACATTGCTGCCTGATCTGCAGTTTTGGAGTGAACTTACACTTGAAACCTGATCCTGAAACCTGATCCTGAAACCTGATCCTGAATTACTGACTGAACCTTGACCCGGCTTGTTGACTATCCGTATCTCTCTAATCCCTGACTCCGGCTTGTTTGACTACCCTTCTGATTGGACCCACCGTTGCCAGACCCACCTGCTTGCACCACGACTACGCTTCAGTTACCTGCATCTGAACCATCTGATTATCCGTTGTGACCCGGCTTGCCTGACCCTGCTGTTTCTTGCTTCCTATTTATCTGCTTTCTTCATCAGCTTGTTGCCATTGCAGTCGTATCACCTGTCAGGGTCGCTGACCCCCTCTTCTGCCTCAGTGCCGTCTGCACCTCCCCGCCAGAGAGACTCAGCCACCTACATCTATTCATCTCTGCATCGGCACTCCTACCCCGCTGTGCTCCGAGTCCGCTGTTCCCACTTCAGTGGCTCGTGAACCAGAGCCGTAAGAGAGGCCTCCTACAACCAGACTCTAAACATACCAGGTACGTAACACCTATAGTCAACAGTAAAGGAATATATAACAGCCTTCTGTGTCCACAGTTGACTTTAGTTCCTGGAAGTCTAATGATTTGTGCACAAGTAAGCTCACACCCTTTGAGCATGATGTACGGGTGGAATGATATACGTGCCCCACCCAAAAATATCTCAGACGACACAAGGTGTCTCTTGTAAAACGAGTTTCCTACATCCCAATAATTGCTGGGTGGTACTTGCAAAGAATAGAGTTTACCATTGCTCTTTCCAAGGGGCTTTTTAGGCCTATCTTTAGATATATTTTTACTCCAAAAGCATTTTATTTAAATAAAGTTGATAAAAAAAAAAAAAAAAAAACCTATTTAAATAAAAAAATAAATCCCTTTTTTTTTTCATAGATTTTTATCCACCCTGACTCCTGTGTGTAGAGATGAATCCGCCAACAGATCCGCTGACACCCGATCTCATCCGGGTCCGCAATCCTCCGATTCTGCAGACGGAGGAAACTCCTATTTTTCCATCCGTCTGCAGAGTGGATAGGGTGAACATGGACAGACGGTCCGTGTTCATCTGATCTACCCCCCCCCCCCCATAGAGGAGAGTGGAGATCTGACAGGGCGGTCCCTGCACAGTGTGCGGGGATCGTTCTGTCATCCGCCGGCTCAGTGGGGATCAGTGGAGCGATCCCCGGTGAGGAAGCGGAGGTTCACGGGGAGGATCATCACGGATCCATCCCATGTGAAAGAGCCCTTACTTCCTCCATTTGACAAACATGCCCTTTCAAAAATCCAAAACCTGCTGAATGCTGGCAGAGCTTATATTCCAGAGCTGGAAACACCTTCCAACTATATCAATGTATGGGTTTTTTTTTTATGATGAATTATTGAAAACAACTAACATACACTGTAAAAACAGAAGAGAAGTTCAGATTGACCTGGTTGCCTCTTCTAAAAAACATTGACCCCTATTTAATGCAATGACACCTAAATTACCTCCTCAGTCATAATGGGAAGATTGCAATGCCCTTGGTTTGCATTTGACCAGACCCATATGAGAATATCTCTGGATAAAGCCAAGGATACTTTCCAGGGTCCACTTCCACACATACACTGGCCCTATGGAGAACAGACCCTTCCCCTTAACATCCTTCTCTCCCTATACCTTTTCCTTATTCACAACTTTACAACTACAAACCTGTGTCCTCTCTTTCTTTCTTTCTTTCTCCTCTTCCATCTCCCTCCACATTCCAAGTTCACCCATTCACCTCAGAACTCATACGAGGATATAATTTGTGTTCACCTGTCTTCTTGCCAACCAGTGTCCTGTTTATGTCCTAAACCTTCCAAAGGACCCTTTACACTCGGGGTGGACTCCGCCAGGAATCGGCTTGCTCAGAGGGGGATCTGTCTGCTGAGTGGACAAAGATACAGCCTGTTCTCTATTGGCGGTTGGATGTAAATGGACCGCCTGTCCATTTACACCTGACTGCCATTCAATCTGCCAGATGGAAGGGGAACAGATCCCCATGTGTCTCCACGAGGAGAATGAAGGGTTCGATCAAATCTGCCTGAAAAACTGACAAGTGGACCCAATCGGTCCGCTCGTGTGAAAGGGGCCTTACCATGTGTTATGACTTATGTACATTGACTTGCACATTCTACAACTATGCTTGTTTACATATCTAGGGCGTCCATAGATTGTTCAACTTTACCGCATGCTGAAGTTGAAGATAATAAAAATACATTTTAGTTGGGATGCTGTAACGGAACCCCCAAATGGGACAGGGTTTAAAGCCGTTTAGGATATTCCATTCCCGAACACAAGGCAGCTATCGACACTCCAAAATCCAGCGAACACGACACATACAAATTCCCCCATTAACGAGACACACAGCTCTGTTTGAGGTTCAACAGGAATAGACAATCTTTATTGAGAAAGCAGGCTCTTATATACACAAAAAGAATACTGCAGTAACCAAATGAACAATGACCCAACTCCACCCACAGCATCACACAATGGTTCCTAATGAGCCCCAATACACATCCTTTAGTAGACATCCTGACTACGGCTCCTGACATAATTTACATGAGCTAATTAACTACAGCTGATGACTCATACACCTGACCTTTAGGCTGTCTGCTAACTTACAATACACATTACCATCAATAGACCTTCACAGGTGTTTCAAAAGTGTTTCCAGCATGTGTTATGACTTATGTACATTGACTTGCACATTCTACAACTGTGCTTGTTTACATATCATGCAGATCTTGCTTATTGTATATCTTAACCACTTGAAAACCGCCCCATTCCCAAAGTACGGCTACAGGGCGGTTGCTTAACTCTGGGAGGCCGTTAATTAAAGTGATGACGCCGGTTCCTCCCTCCCCTCTCTGTACCGATCGGTACAGTGTGAGAGGAGAGGGGAGAGAGCGGAGGCAGCAGCAGTGCTGTGGGCTAGATCTGTGACAATTGCAGTCACAGATACAGCCATCCATCCCTGTGCAATACTCTGCAATACCCCCTGTGCAATACTCTGCAATACCCCCTGTGCAATACTCTGCAATACCCCCTGTGCAATACCCCTGTGCAATACTCTGCAATACCCTGCCAATACTCTGCAATACCCCGAAATACTCTGCAATACTCTGCAATATGCCCCCCCTCCTGCTTCTACCGACTCAACGGTACGATCGAAGCCAGGATTGTTTTTTTTTATTGTTTTTATTTCAGGCTTCCCGGCCTAGAGGTGAGATGTGGGGTCTTATTGACCCCATATCGCACTGTAAAGAGGACCTGTCATGCTATATTCCTATTACAAGGGATATTTACATTCCTCGTAATTGGAATAAGCGTTCGATACAGTTCCGCACACACGGCTCATGTGTAAGGTAAGGTCTACAGGATTGGATATATCAGTTTGTAAATGGATAGAAAACTGGCTGAAAGACAGAATTCAGAGAGTCGTGGTTAATGATTCTTACTCTGAATGGTCCAAGGTTATCAGTGGTGTACCCCAAGGTTCAGTGCTGGGACCCTTACTTTTCAATATATTTATAAATGATATTGGGTCTGAGATCAAAAGTAACATTTCTGTCTTTGCAGATGACACCAAGCTATGCAGTGGAATAACGTCCTTGCAGGATGTCTCCAATTTACAAGCCGACCTCAATGCTCTGTCTAATTGGGCGACTGAGTGGCAGATGAGGTTTAATGTAGATAAATGTAAAGTTATGCACTTGGGGGCTAAGAATATGCATGCATCATACATACTAGGGGGAGTACAACTGGCGGGATCTGTAGTGGAGAAGGATCTGGGGGTTTTAGTTGATCATAAGCTCAATAATGGCATGCAATGCCAAGCTGCGGTTTCCAAAGCGAGCAAAGTCCTTTCTTGTATTAAGAGAGGGATGGACTCCAGAGACAGAGATATAATTTTGCCCCTGTACAAATCATTAGTAAGACCTCATCTGGAATATGCAGTTCAGTTTTGGGCACCAGTTCTCAAAAAGGATATCGGAGAACTGGAGAAAGTGCAGAGAAGGGCAACCAAACTGATAAGAGGCATGGAGGAGCTCAGCTATGAGGAAAGATTAGAGGAACTGAATTTATTCACTCTTGAGAAGAGGAGAATAAGGGGGGATATGATCAACATGTACAAATATATAAGAGGTCCATACAGTGAACTTGGTGTTGAGTTATTCACTTTACGGTCAACACTGAGGACAAGGGGGCACTCTTTACGTCTAGAGGAAACGAGATTTCACCTCCAAATACGGAAAGGTTTTTTCACAGTAAGAGCTGTGAAAATGTGGAACAGACTCCCTCCAGAGGTGGTTCTGGCCAGCTCAGTAGATTGCTTTAAGAAAGGCCTGGATTCTTTCCTAAATGTACAGAATATAACTGAGTACTAAGATTTGTAGGTAAAGTTGATCCAGGGTAAATCCGATTGCCTCTCGGGGGATCAGGAAGGAATTTTTTCCCCTGCTGTAGCAAATTGGATCATGCTCTGCTGGGGTTTTTTGCCTTCCTCTGGATCAACTGTGGGTATGGAGTTGGGTGTATAGGATTTTACTGTGTTTTTTATTTTGTTTTTTTATTTTTTGTGGTTGAACTGGATGGACTTGTGTCTTTTTTCAACCTGACTAACTATGTAACTATGTAATAAAAGTGATCAAATTTTATTTTTTTTTGCGGAAAAACGTGTCAAACTAAAATAAATAAAAGTAAAATGAACAATAAAATATATATATATTTTTTAAAGCGCCCCTGTCCCCGTGTGCTCGCACGCAGAAGCGAACGCATACGCAAGTCCCGCCCACATATGAAAAAGGTGTTAAATCCACACATGTGAGGTATCTCTGTGAACGTTAGAGCAAGAGCAATAATTTTGACCCTAGACCTTCTCTGTAACTAAAAACATATAACCAGTAAAAATATTTAAAGCGTCGCCTATGGGGATTTTTAAGTAGCAAAGTTTGGCGCCATTCCACGAGCGTGTGCAATTTTGAAGGGTGATATGTTAGGTATCTATTTACTCGGCGTAACTTCATCTTTCACATTATGCAAAAACATTGGGCTACCTTTACTGATTTGTTTTTGTTTTTTAAGCACAAAACTGTTTTTTTTTTTGTAAAACATACGTTAGAAAAATTGCTGCGCAAATACAGTGCGAGATAAAAAGTTGCAACGACCACCATTGTATTCTCTAAGGTCTTTGCTAAAAAAAACATATATAATGTTTTGGGGTTCCATGTAATTTTCTAGCAAATAAATTATGATTTTTACATGTAGGAGAGAAATGTCAGAATTGGTCTGGGTGTTCCAGAACGCCTGATGGTGCTCCCTGCATGTTGGGCCTCTGTATGTGGCCACGCTGTGTAAAAGTCTCACACATGTGGTATTGCCATACTCAAGAGGAATAGCAGAAGGTGTTTTGGGGTGTAATTTGTGGTATGCATATGCTGTGTGTGAAAAATAACCTGCTAATATGAAAATTTAGTGAAAAAAAAAATCTTGATTTTGCAAAGAATTGTGGGAAAAAAATACAACTTCAAAAAACTCACCATGCCTCTTTCTAAATACCTTGGAATGTCTTCTTTCCAAAAAGGTGTCATTTGGGGGGGTATTTGTACTTTTCTGGCATGTTAGGGTCTCAAGAAATGAGAGAGGCCGTCAGTACTTAAGGTGTGATCAATTTTCAGATATTGACACCATAGCTTGTGGGCTCTACACCGTTCACAAAAACCAAATAATATACACAAATTTGTACTTATTTTTACCAAAGATATGTAGCAGTATACATTTTGGCCAAAATTTATAAAGAAAAAATACTAATTTGTAAATTTTATAACAAACGAAGATTTTTTTTTTTTTTTACAGAATTTTCAGTCTTTTTTCTCTTATAGCGCAAAAAATAAAAAACCCAACGGTGATTAAATACCATCAAAAGAAAGCTCTATTTGTGTGAAAAAAAGGACGAAAATTTCATTTGGGTACAGTGTTGTATGACTGAGTAATTGTCATTCAAAATGTGAGAGCACCGAAAGCTGAAAATTGGTCTGGTTAATGAGGGGGCTTAAGTGCCCAGTGGTTAAGTGGTTAAATTGTATGGTGATAACCTTCGGAAAAAAAAAATTGAATGAGGCCTAAGGCCTGGTTCACACCTATGCAGATTGCAGTTTGCAATATCCCAGGTGCATTTTTCATTTTCAATACACGTTTTTGATCCATTGAAGTCTATGGAACCAGAAAACTGATGCTGCGTACACACGATAATTTTTCGGCATAAAAAAAAAAACAATGTTTTTAACCACTTAAGGACCGGACCAATATGCAGCTAAATGACCCAAGGGGTTTTTACAATTCGGCACTGCGTCGCTTTAACAGACAATTGCGCGGTCGCGCGACGTGGCTTCCAAATAAAATTGGCGTCCTTTTTTCCCCACAAATAGAGCTTTCTTTTGGTGGTATTTGATCACCTCTGCGGTTTTTATTTTTTGCGCTATAAACAAAAATAGAGCGACAATTTTGAAAAAAATTCTATATTTTTTACTTTTTGCTATAATAAATATCCCCCAAAAACATATCTAAAAACATTTTTTTTTCCTCAGTTTAGGCCGATACGTATTCGTCTACCTATTTTTGTTAAAAAAAATCGCAATAAGCGTTTATCGATTGGTTTGCGCAAAAGTTATAGTGTTTTACAAAATAGGGGATAGTTTTATTGCAGTTTTATTAATTTTTTTTTTTTTACTACTAATGGCGGCGATCAGCGATTTTTTTCGTGACTGCGACATTATGGCGGACAATTTTGACACATTTTTGGGACCACTGTCATTTTCACAGCAAAAAATGCATTTAAATTGCATTGTTTATTGTGAAAATGAAAGTTGCAGTTTGGGAGTTAACCACAGGGGGGCGCTGAACGTGTTAGGCTTCACCTAGTGTGTGTTTACAACTGTAGGGGGGTGTGGCTGTAGGACTGACATCATCGATTGTGTCTCCCCTATAAAGGGGATGACACAATCGATGCGCCACCACAGTGAAGCACGGGGAAGCCGTGTTTACATATGGCTCTCCCCGTTCTTCAGCTACGGGAAGCGATCGCGACGGAGCACCTATAAACGAATAGCCGCACCGTCGTCCCGGATAGCTCCCAGAGGGGATCCGACCGCCGCATGTAGCAGGGGGGGGGTCCCGATCGGACCCCCGACCCACGTCTAGGCAGGCACGTACAGGTACGTTGATGTGCCTGTCCGTGCCATTCTGCTGACGTATATCTACATGAGGGGGTCGGGAAGTGGTTAAAAACGTCATTTAAAATGATCGTGTGTGGGCTACACATAATTTTTCGGCTTATGAAAAAAGTCATTTTTCGGGTTGTAAAAAATGGTCGTGTGTGGGCTAAAACTAAGTTTTAAACCCGAGCTTGCTCAGAAGCAAGTTATGAGACAGGAGCGCTCGTTCTGGTAAAACTACCGTTCATAATGGAGTAAGCACATTCATCACGCTGTAACAGACAGAAAAGCGCGAATCGTCTTTTACTAACACGGAATCAGCTAAAGCAGCCCAAAGGCGAATAGAACTTCCCCTTTAGAGTGCCGTCGTACGTGTTGTACGTCACCGCGCTTTGTTCATCATTTTTTAAAAACGATGGTGTGTGTGGGCAACATAGTTTTTAATGATGAAGTTAGAAAAAAGTCATTTTTTGGACATGCTGAAAAACAAAGTTTTTTTTTTTCATGCCGAAAAATGACCGTGTGTACGCGGCATGACCCTTTCCATAAAATGCACAGATGTGAAAGTAACCCATAGGAAGCCATGTTAACCAGTTCCCGACCCCCGCATGTACATATACGTCCACAATATGGCACGTACAGGCACATGGGCGTACACGTACGTCCTCGCCTATTAGCGGGTGGGGGGTCCGATCGGGACCCCCCCCGCTACATGGGGAGGTCGGGTCCGCTCGGGGAGCGATCCGGGACCACGGCGCGGCTATTTGTTTATAGCCGCTCCGTCGTGATCGCTCCCCGGAGCTGAAGAACGGGGAGAGCCGTGTGTAAACACGGCTTCCCCGTCCTTCACTATGGCGGCGCATCGATCGCGTCATTCCCTTTATAGGGAAGACACGATCGATGACGTCATTCCTACAGCCACACCCCCAAACAGTTGTAAACACATACTAGGTGCACCCTAACTCCTACAGCGCCACCTGTGGTTAACTCCCAAACTGCAACTGTCATTTTCACAATAAAGAATGCAATTTAAATGCATTTTTTGCTGTGAAAATGACAATGGTCCCAAAAATGTGTCAAAATTGTCCGAAGTGTCCGCCATAATGTCGCAGTCACAAAAAAAATTGCTGATCGCCGCCATTAGTAGTAAAAAAAAAAAAATTAATAAAAATGCAATAAAACTATCCCCTATTTTGTAAACACTATACATTTTGCGCAAACCAATCGATAAACGCTTATTGCGTTTTTTTTTACCAAAAATAGGTAGAAGAATACGTATCGGCCTAAACTGAGTAAAAAAAATGTTTTTATATATGTTTTTGGGGGATATTTATTACAGCAAAAAGTAAAAAATATTGCATTTTTTTCAAAATTGTCGCTCTATTTTTGTTTATAGCGCAAAAACTAAAAACCGCAGATGTGATCAAATACCACCAAAAGAAAGCTCTATTTGTGGGGAAAAAAGGACGCCAATTTTGTTTGGGAGCCACGTCGCACGACCGCGCAATTGTCTGTTAAAGCGACGCAGTCCCGAACTGTAAAAACACCTTGGGTCTTTAGGCTGCATATTGGTCCGGGGCTTAAGTGGTTAAATGGACTGTGGTGTGTTTCTGCAAAATTGAAAACTTACTAAAACATGCAAAGGTGTGGACCAGGCCTTAGAAGTCCACCAGACTATGCTTCCTACATCATTTTACAGCTAAATATTGTACATCAGGAAATGTTTTATGGACCCTTGTGGTACTGATACATTAATGGGTATGGGATTTAGCCAAAATATATTATTGCCATTTATGTAACTGATGATCATTGATCCCTCTTATTTACTGTTTAACTATTGTTAGACTATGAAACCCTCATCTTTCGTTTTATTAATCATGACTGTAATTAGACTATTAAATGTCAAGTGTATGTTTGTATGTTTGCACAGAGGTGATCCAAGAAAAAAAAAGCAATTCCACTTGATCACGTGATACATAATCAGGACTAACCGCGCCTATAAAGGTCATTAGATAATTACTGTAGCCCAGTGTTGCCAGTTTTGGTAGGATCGGGTGATAACTGTAATGTCACCTTCAGTCTTAAAGCAGGCATCCCAGCAGCTGTTCTATCTCTAGAGAAAGGCTTATTGGCAGAACTGAAATTTGCTGTCTGTAGTTATCTGAATTACCACTGGCAGGGAGTTTAGCTGAGCACATTGGCATGCCTCTTTGTGCAATGCAAGCATCCGCTTCTAATCTACAAGCTGAAACTGCTAGTATCTTTGTAGTATATAATTAAAGGAGTTGTAAAGGCAGAAGGTTTTTTATCTTGCTGCATTCTATGCATTAGGAAAAATAAAAAACTTTGTATGTAGAGGCCTTCGCAGCACCCCCCAATTAGTTACCTGAGCCCCATCTCTCTCCAGCGATGTCCACGAAGTAGGGGAAGTAGTGTCCACACTGCACATTTCTTCCCCAGGCGGTATTAACTCTTTATCGGCCGCTAGCGGGGGTTAATACTGCACCGCTAGCGGCGGAATCCCGCGGCAATTCCGACGGTATAACCCCGCTATACCGCCACCGCACCTCCACTGCCCCGTGTGAAAGGGGCCTAAGCCTAGGTTCACACTGCTGCGAATTCAAAATAGCGGTAAAATGCGATTTCGCGGCTGCGATTTTGCCGCGATTTCGGCCGCAATTTAATGTAAATGTAAAATCGCGTCCCGAAATTGCAAAAAGTAGTACAGGAACTACTTTTTGAAATCGCAGATGCGGCGTCGCACTGATTAGGACAGTGCCATTGCCGACAATTGCCGCCGATTTGAGATGCGATTTGACATGTCAAATCGCATCTCAAATCGTTCCAAATCGTACCCAGTGTGAACCAGGGCTAAAGGTAAACTGCATTGTGAAAATAAGTGTAGGTCCTTTTTTGTGTGTGTGCGCGTTTGTGTTTGGGGGGGGGGGTTAGGGGGGGTGGTTGCAAAGGGCAAAGGGCATGTGACCACATGTTAATACTGAAAATTCTGAACTAAACCTTTGCATACTACTAAACACCAATATATATTCCCAGCAAATGTTTGCATAAAAAGGGAATTTTTGATTCACATATATTGTAATTTATATTCAAGCTGGCCAACTGCGTCAAAGTAATCCCTCCTGGCCAGTCCCTACTCTACTCTGTAAAGTGGCAAATACCGTATTTATCTGCGTATACCGCGCACTTTTTTGCCCTTAAAATCAGGGCAAAATCGTGGGTGCGCGATATACGCCGATACCCGCTTCCCACGCCGTGTTTGAACCACTGCGCCGACATATACCGAGCGCAGTACACTCGGGTATACTCGGGCAGGCTCGGCTCCTCTCGCGGTCATGTCCTGTACGTCCTTTACGCGAGAGGAGCCAAGCCTGCCCGAGTATACCCGAGTGTACTGCGCTCGGTATATGTAGGCGGAGTGGTTCAAACACATCGCGGGGATCGGCTGAAGAACACAGCGGGGAGGGCACCGCGATGGCCAAAGAACGCCGGACCGGACAAGGCCACCGATGGACGCCAGGCAAGACACCGACGAGGGGCATCCAAACTGTAAGTATTTTTTCCAGGAATTTTTCTTCTAGGTTGGGGGTGCGCGCTATACGCCGGGGCGTGTTATAGGAAGATAAATACGGTACTTGCGCTTATAGCATTCTTCAGTGGACATATAGTGTGGATGGAAGAATCCCCACTGCTGGCTACTGTATGTGGGCAGCTTCGGCACCTTTGCCTGGTTCAGCAGAAAAAGCATGGAATTCAAACCATCTACAGCCCTCTTGAGATGACCATTTTCTCTATTCTTCAACTGTTACTAAGGTTAGCTAGGCTACAGGGCAAGGAGAGGGTATCACAAGACTTCTGGCCTTGGGGGTCCGGAGGTGTATATTTGGCTCTTGTGTTGCCCCTAGCAGCCAACTCTAAAAAAATTAAAGGGGAAGCTAAATGCTCGGAAACAGAGCTGTTTCTTCTTTAAGACTTAGCTGAGACCCATTGGGGTGATTTACTAAAACTGGAGAATGCACAATCTGGTGCAGCTGCACATGTTAGCCAATCGGCTTCTAACTTCAGGTTGATTGGTTTCTAATGCAGAGCTGCACCAGATTTTGCACTCTCCAATTTGAGTAAATAAACCCCCAACGTGTCTCAACTGAATCTCTTTAGTAAATCAACTCTATTGCTTCTATTGAAAGTCCCGTATAATTACCCAGGTTATTGTGTTTAACCCTGACCGTACAAATATATTTAGGACACAGTGTTATCTGGCAAAAGTATATTGGCACACCATGGTTGTAGTTTCCATTGTAAAGACCTAAGCTATTGTATAAAGCAAATATTAAGAGGTTTGAACCAAAGTGACTTCTCATTTTAAAACTGGTATCATTTAAAGTTTAAAAAAAATTCGATATTTGCATAGCCTTAATGACAAATAAGGTAAGTGCTTAATTAAACAGAATCATGAGATAAAAAGTTAAAGGTGATAGCCATAGAAAAGGAAGAGTATAACCAAACTAAACCAGCAAGGGGTTGCATTACATTTGTATACATAGGAGATCCTTATGCACTTATACTTGTGTTATTGGCAGCTCTGAATGTTAATTAGGCAATACAAGAACAGAAGAAATGTCACCACATATATGTATAAACCGTATATATGTGTATGTTGTATCTCAAAAATGTGAGTACACCCCTCACATTTTTGTAAATATTTTATTACCCGTATTTATCGGCGTATAACACGCACCCTGACTTTAAGAGGGAAGTTTCAGGGAAAAAACCTTTCCACAGCCCCCTGCGTATAACACGCAGGTATAGTTTATCCTCTATTTTCAGGGTGAAAAAGTGAGTGTTATACGCCAATAAATACAGTATATATTTTCAAGTGACAGTACTGAAGAAATGACACTTTGCTACAATGTAAATTAGTGAGTGTACAGCTTGTATAACAGTGTAAATGTGCTGGCCCCTCAAAATAATTCAACACACAGCATTGGAATAACGTGTACATCCTGGGTGAAAGATGTCTAACCCCTTCACACCAACGTAACACAAATAGGTGGCCTCACTGCACTGGGCTTTTTTATGTGAGACTGCATATATGTGTTTCTCCCTTTGTGCTGGGAGCACACCACACGGCGTGCTCCCAGCACAGAGACTGGGGTCTCATCAAGAGCCCCGAGCCCCATACTAATGATCGGGACCCAGATCTCCTGATTTTGGGTCACCTGATCACTGTGGTAGCCTCAGATTGACTACCACAGTGATCAGTCACTGTGAAGCCCACCTATGTATTTTTTTCCTTTCTGTGAATGGAGAAGGATACAAATACAATGTATCTTTCTCGTTTCTTGCAAAAAAAAGAAAAAGTAAACAATACAAAAGAGAGAAAAATACCTAAATCACGGTTTGATCTAGGTCCGTACCAGGGTTAGTGTTTGGGCCAAGCAAGGGTTAAAGGTCAGGGTCAGTATATTTTGGACAGGATTTTTTTTTCCCAAATAATTTTATTGAGTTAAAAGAAAACATTATTCACAATAGCAAGACAATGGGAAAATTAAAATTACAACAGCAGAAAACGGGGAAGATCACCTCAGGCATTACAAATAAGGTAAAAGTACAGCACAAATTCAGTAAGTAAGGCCCCTTTCAGACTGAGGCGGGAGCCGCGGTGGCGGTATAACGCAGCTAAAAATAGCGGCGCTATACCGCCGGGATTTCCGCGGGATTTAGCCGCTAGCGGTGCCGTATTAACCCCCGCTAGCGGCCGATAAAGGGTTAATAACGCCCGCAATGCGCCTCTATAGAGGCACATTGCGGGCTGTATTGACGTGGTTTTCCATTGTTTTCAATGGGAAGGAGCGGTGAAGGAGCGGTATACATGCCGCTCCTCTCACCGCTCCAAAGATGCTGCTGACAGGAGATTTTTTTGTCTCCCACCAGCGCATCGACTCAGTGTGAAAGCCCTCGGCTTTCACATTGAGTCTGCAGTGAAGGAGTTTTTCAGGCGGGATAGCAGCAGTGGCGTCTCCAGCTTTCATATTTAGGGGGGGCACATGGGGGGACAGGGACAAAAGTAGGGGGGCCAACTATAAAATGCAATTATATATATATATATATATATATATATATATATATATATATATATATATATATATATATATCCTGGGGCCCTTTACTACGATCCCACTATGGGCCCTTTCACATGTTCTGCAGTGAGCTCCCTTCCTACTATACTGGGGCCCCCAGGGTGGCAGAAAACAAGAGATATATGTCACCAGCACACCAAGAAAATATAAGGGTCCAAAGCAGTGGGAGAGCTATCAGGGTTGCAAAGGTTGTCTTGCCACCGGGCCCTGGTGTTCTGCCACAGTGGGGATCCCCAGCTGTCCTGTCCCTGCTATTTACAGCGCTGGTCTGGCGTCTGTCTCCTTGGCAGCGGCGGCAGTCTATTAGGACCTAGTGCTGGTGACATTATGGGTGCATGCAGGGGAAGGCTGGCACTATTGGTTATAGAGAGCCGAGCCCCCAGCTGGTCACCTAGCAGCAGTAATGCTGTATAACCTTCTCTGTTGACATGCTGATCGGCATGTGATCCAGGTGATGCTCCCAGTCAGATCTAATAAACACAGTATTTATTAGCATCAAGAGTACAACCACATAAATATAATCAACCGTATGATCAGCAGCCATGTGGGCTCTATGCCTGTAAAGTGTGGGCTTTGATCAATAAAATCAGATATTTATGACTAGGATTTGACTAAGAGCATCACCTGGATTGCATCCCGATCAGCATGTCAGAGAAGGGTCCACTGCTGCTAAGCAACCTGCAGGGAGCTCAACTGTCTACAACCAATAGAGATGGGCTCGGGTGTGTTTGAAATCCCACATGCCCGATCACGCCAGGAAGCCGACACTCCACAGTGCTAATCAATGTATGGGCTGTCTAAGAGCTAAGACCAGCCATAGACAGTTTAAATCTCAGCTGGTTCAGCAGAAACTGGCTGAGATTTGAACCATTAATGAGCAGATTCTCTTATAATTATCACTAGTGGTTGCTGTATAGCCACTGGTGATAATCATTGTTTGTCGGGAGAATATAATTGCTGGGCAGGAGGGATATTCCCCTGTCACCACTGTCTGTTGATGGGGGAATCATGCAAGTTTCTTTCCTGCAATCTGTGGATGCAGGAAAGGAATTTGCACCGTATATTATCTGCCTAACTGAAAGTGAAAGTAAATTGTGAATGTTTTGAAAGAACAGGAGAGGGGGAGGGAGACAAATGGGGGGGGGGAGAGAAGGGATGGAGATAATGTAGTTCAGTGATTACAGTTACATAGTTACATAGTTAGTCAGGTTGCAAAAAGACACAAGTCTATCCAGTTCAACCACAAAAAAAAAATAAACAAACAAAATAAAAAACACAATGCAATCCCATACACCCAACTCCATACCCACAGTTGATCCAGAGGAAGGCAAAAAACCCCAGCAGAGCATGATCCAATTTGCTACAGCAGGGGAAAAAATTCCTTCCTGATCCCCCGAGAGGCAATCGGATTTACCCTGGATCAACTATACCTATAAATGTTAGTACTCAGTTATATTCTGTACATTCAGGAAAGAATCCAGGCCTTTCTTAAAGCAGTCTACTGAGCTGGCCAGAACTACCTCTGGAGGGAGTCTGTTCCACATTTTCACAGCTCTTACTGTGAAGAAACCTTTCCGTATTTGGAGATGAAATCTCTTTTCCTCTAGACGTAGAGAGTGCCCCCTTGTCCTCAGGGTTGACCGTAAAGTGAATAACTGAACACCAAGTCCACTGTATGGACCCCTTATATATTTGTACATGTTGATCATATCCCCCCTTATTTTCCTCTTCTCAAGAGTGAATACATTTAGTTCCTCTAATCTTTCCTCATAGCTGAGCTCCTCCATTCCTCTTATCAGTTTGGTTGCCCTTCTCTGCACTTTCTCCAGTTCTCCGATATCCTTTTTGAGAACTGGGGCCCAAAACTGAACTGCATATTCCAGATGAGGTCTTACTAATGATTTGTACAGGAGGGCAAAATGATATCTCTGTCTCTGGAGTCCATACCTCTCTTAATACAAGAAAGGACTTTGCTCGCTTTGGAAACCGCAGCTTGGAATTGCATGCCATTATTGAGCTTATGATCTACCAAAACCCCCAGATCCTTCTCCACTACAGATCCCCCAGTTGTACTCCCCCTAGCATGTATGATGCATGCATATTCTTAGCCCCCAAGTGCATAACTTTACATTTATCAACATTAAACCTCATCTGCCACTTAGTCGCCCAATTAGACAGAGCATTGAGGTCGGCTTGTAAATTGGAGACATCCTGTAAGGACGTTATTCCACTGCATAGCTTGGTGTCATCTGCAAAGACAGAAATGTTACTTTTGATCTCAGACCTAATATCATTTATAAATATATTAAATATATGCAGTGCACACACTTAAACATGGCCCAGGCTAGAATATCTGGTTGTGTGAGCGCTCGCATTATGCAGTGTCGGCGAGCACAGGGAGGGGGAGGAATCCCCCGCAGAGCTGACTGGGGATGCTCTCCCTCTCGGGGAGCAAAATACAAAAATTGCAAAAAAAAAAAAAATGTTTTTCACTAATGCAACTTAAAAAGGTAAAACTATTTTATGAGATAGACTCAATACATGCAAAGCAAGATAGTTCAAGCCGCGATTTGTCATAATTGTGATGATTATGGCTTACAGCTCATGAAAATCCCAAATCCACAATCTCAGAAAATTAGAATATTGTGAAAAGGTGCATATTCTAGGCTCATAGGCCCAGATTCACAGAGACTTACGCCGACGTATCAGTAGATACGCCGCCGTAAGTCTGAAAATGCGCCGTCGTATCTATGCGCTCATTCTTAAAATAAGCTACGCCTGAATGTTGCCAAGATACGACCGATGTAGGTCTCCTACCCCGTCGTATCTTGGGTGGCCGCTAGGGGCGCTTCCGTTGATTTACGCGTCGAATATGTAAACGAGCTAGATACGCTGATTCAGGAACGTACATACGCCCGTCGCAGTAAGCTACGCCGTTTACGTAAGACATGCGCCAGCGTAAAGATAAAACACCTCTATAGGTGGCGCAGCCCATGCAAGGTATGGATGTCGGAACTGCCGTGGGCTTTTACGTCGTTTACGTAAGTCGTACGTGAATATGGATGCATGCATATTCTTAGCCCCCAAGTGCATAACTTTACATTTATCAAACATTAAACCTCATCTGCCACTTAGTCGCCCAATTAGACAGAGCATTGAGGTCGGCTTGTAAATTGGAGACATCCTGTAAGGACGTTATTCCACTGCATAGCTTGGTGTCATCTGCAAAGACAGAAATGTTACTTTTGATCTCAGACCTAATATCATTTATAAATATATTAAATATATGCAGTGCACACACTTAAACACGGCCCAGGCTAGAATATCTGGTTGTGTGAGCGCTCGCATTATGCAGTGTCGGCGAGCACAGGGAGGGGGAGGAATCCCCCGCAGAGCTGACTGGGGATGCTCTCCCTCTCGGGGAGCAAAATACAAAAATTGCAAAAAAAAAAAAAATTTTTTTCACTAATGCAACTTAAAAAGGTAAAACTATTTTATGAGATAGACTCAATACATGCAAAGCAAGATAGTTCAAGCCGCGATTTGTCATAATTGTGATGATTATGGCTTACAGCTCATGAAAATCCCAAATCCACAATCTCAGAAAATTAGAATATTGTGAAAAGGTGCATATTCTAGGCTCATAGGCCCAGATTCACAGAGACTTACGCCGACGTATCAGTAGATACGCCGCCGTAAGTCTGAAAATGCGCCGTCGTATCTATGCGCTCATTCTTAAAATAAGCTACGCCTGAATGTTGCCAAGATACGACCGATGTAGGTCTCCTACCCCATCGTATCTTGGGTGGCCGCTAGGGGCGCTTCCGTTGATTTACGCGTCGAATATGTAAACGAGCTAGATACGCTGATTCAGGAACGTACATACGCCCGTCGCAGTAAGCTACGCCGTTTACGTAAGACATGCGCCAGCGTAAAGATAAAACACCTCTATAGGTGGCGCAGCCCATGCAAGGTATGGATGTCGGAACTGCCGTGGGCTTTTACGTCGTTTACGTAAGTCGTACGTGAATATGGCTGGGCGTAAGTTAGGTTCACGTCGTACACATTGAGCCGTCGTATCATAGGGAGTATTTGTGACGTGATTCTGAGCATGCGCCGTACCATCGGCCCTTCATTTACATGGGGTCATGGATAATTTACATGTAGTACGCCCACTACCTGCCTAATTTGAATTAGGCAGGCTTACGTAGGCCCATTTTCGCTACGCCGACGTAACTTTGGGAGCAAGTGCTTTGTGAATACAGCTCTTCCTCTCAGAGTTACGTTGGCGTAGCACATATGAGATGCGATACGCCGAAACAAAGAAACGCCGCTCTACCTGAATCTGGCTAAAAGTGTCCCACTCTAATCAGCTAATTAAGCCATAAAACCTGCAAAGGGTTCCTGAGCCTTTAACCACTTAAGGACCCATTCACGCCGATATACGTCGGCAGAATGGCACGGCTGGGCACAATCACATACCTGTACGTGTCTCTTTAAGCCCAGCCGTGGGATCGCGAGTGTGCCGGCGCGCTCACGACCCGGTTCGAAGCTCCGTGAACGTGCCAGCGGGATCGGTCACCGGAGCTGAAGAACGGGGAGAGGTGTGGGTGAACACTCCTTCCCCGTTCTTCATTGTGGCAGTGTCAGTGATCGTCTGTTCCCTGATATAGGGAAAGACAATCACCGATGTCACACGTCCAGCCCCGCCCCCCTACAGTTAGAAACACATATGAGGTCACACTTAACCACTAGGGGGCACTGTAGGGGTTAACTCCATAACTGCAATTGTCATTTTCACAGTAATCGGTGCATTTTTATAGCACTTTTTGCTGTGAAAATGACAATGGTCCCAAAAATGTGTCAAAATTGTCCGCCATAATGTCAGTCACGAAAAAAAAAAACGCTGATCGCCGCCATAAGTAGTAAAAAAAAAAAAATATATATTAATAAAAATGCAATAAAACTATCCCCTATTATGTAAACGCTATAAATTTTGCGCAAACCAATCGATAAACGCGTATTGTGTTTTTTTTTACCAAAATTAGGTAGAAGAATACATATCGGCCTACACTGGGGAAATTTTTTTTTTTTTACATATTTTTGGGAGATATTTATTATAGCAAAAAGTTAATATTGCCTTTTTTTCAAAATTGTCGCTCTATTTTTGTTTATAGCGCAAAAAATAAAAACCGCAGAGGTAATCAAATACCACCAAAAGAAAGCTCTATTTGTGGGAAAAAGAGGACGCCAATTTTGTTTGGGAGCCACTTCGCACGACCGTGCAATTGTCAGTTAAAGCGACGCAGTGCCGAATCGCAAAAAGGACACGGTCCTTACCTGCATAATGGTCCAGTCTTAAGTGGTTAAATGGTCTCAGTCTGGTTCAGTAGGAATCACAATCATGGGAAAGATTGCTGACCTGACAATTGTGCAGAAATCTATCATTGACACCCTCTATAAGGAGGGAAAGCCTCAAAAGTTAATTGCAAAAGAAGTTGGATGTTCCCAAAGTGCTGTATCAAAGCACATTAATAGAAAGTTATGTGGAAGGGAAAAGTGTGGAAGAAAAAGGTGCACAAGCAGCAGGGATGACCAAAGCCTGGAGAAGATTGTCAGAAAAAGGCCATTCAAAAGTGTTGGACTTTCACAAGGAGTGGACTGAGGCTGGAGTCAGTGCATCAAGAGCCACCACACACAGACGGATCCTGGACATGGGCTTCAAATGTCGTATTCCTCTTGTCAAGCCACTCCTGAACAACAAACAACGTCAGAAGGATCTTACCTGGGCTAAAGAAAAACAGACCTGGTCTGTTGCTCAGTGGTCCAAAGTCCTCTTTTCTGATGAGAGCAAATTTTGCATCACATTTGGAAACCAAGTAGCCGTGCAGTGCCGATCCTGAGCTCCCTGGGGCCCTAAGCAAAATGACATGTCACATTAAAGTTGAGAAGCGGAGGGTGGCTGCCGAAAATGACACGTCACATTAAAGTTGAGAAGCGAGGGGGGGGGGCGCGCTGCCGACAGTGACAAGTCACATTAAAGAGAAGCGGGGGGAGGGGGGTGTTCTGCTGTCGGAAATTACATCTTACATTAAAGTGAGAACCGGGGGGTGCTGACTTCTTACCTCTTCTCCCATACAGCCAATGAGTTGAGAAGAGGGGTAAGGAGCCGAAAATTACTTCTCACCAGGCGGGGCCTCTAGTAATTTGGGGGGCCCTCCGCAGCTTTGCGGGGTCCTAAGCGGCTTGCATAGTTAGCCTATAGGGCGGATCGGCCCTTGAGCCGGGGTATGGAGGAAGAATGGAGAGGCACACACTGCAAGATGCTTGAAGTCCAGTGTGAAGTTTCCACAGTCTGTGTTGATTTGGGGAGCCATGTCATCTGCTGGTGTTGGTCCACTGTGCTTCATTAGGTCCGGGGTCAACACAGCCGTCTACCAGTAGATTTTGGAGCACTTCATGCTTCCTTCCTTCTATGGTGATGCTGACTTTATTTTCCAGCAGGACATGGCACCTGCCCACACTGCCAAAAGCACCAAAACCTGGTTCAATGACCGTGGGATTTCTGTGCTTGATTGGCCAGCAAACTCGCCTGACCTGAACCCCATAGAGAATCTGTGGGGTATTGCCAAGAGAAAGATGAGACATGAGACAGAACAATTCAGAAGAGCTGAAGGTCGCTATTGAAGCATCCTGGTCTTCCATAACACCTCAGCAGTGCCACAGGCTGATAGCTTCCATGCCACGCCGCATTGAGGCAGTAATTGCTTGCAAGAGGGGCCCAAACCTAGTACTGAGTACACATGCATGCTTCTACTTTTCAGAGGTCTGATATTGTTCTATGTACAATCCTTGTTTTATTGATTGCATGTAATATTCTAATTTTCGGAGATTGTGGATTTGAGGTTTTCATGAGCTGTAAGCCATAATCATCACAATTATGACAAATCACGGCTTGAACTATCATGTAATGAGTCTATCTCATATATTAGTTTCACCTTTTTAAGTTGCATTAGTGAAATAAATAAACTTTTGCACAATATTCAAATTTTTAGAGTTTCACCTGTATGGGAAGATAAGAGGTAAGAGGAAAGGGTCTAGCAGTTGGTGTTTAGATCCTCTCAGATTGAGGGGTAGTAAATAGTATGTGGTTGTAGCGAGGGTAAAATCCAATGACTTATAGTCGGTGTTTAAAACATTGGGAAGTGAGATGTATTGGACCGGGTAAAGGGAGGTATAGGGGAACTCAATCTACTTTCCCCTATCGGATCTAGTCCCTTTCCCCGTTCTAGTCCCTATCGCCTTATTCCCAAGGTTCAACCTCTTATGGACTACTATAGTTTTTGGATGTTCAATAAAAAGATAAATAAAAATAATATTTCTTTATACATTTTTGTCAAAATGTTTTCTGCTACATCTTTCATAAAATAAATAAAATAAAAATCCCAATAAGTATATGTTGATTGGTTTGTGTGAAAGTCATAGTGTCTACAAACTATGGGATATATACTGGATTTTTATTTATTTTTTATATGCTATTAATAGCAGTGATCAGCGACTTATAGTTGGACTGCGATGGGAAATCTGACACTAACTAACTGTCACTGACATCACCAGTGACACTAATACAGTGATAATTCAATACACTGTCACTGTACTAATGACACTGGCTTGGGAAGGGATTAACATTTCGAGTAATCAATGCCACTGCCTAACAAGTGTTAACTTGTGTAATATGTGCTGCTTTTTTACTATAGATCTTTGTTTCTTCTCCCTGTTTTGCAGGGAGAAGAAACAGAGAGATCGTTCCCTCTGTACAGCCCTGTGCTGTGATTGGACACAGTTGATCAGCTGGTCTGGGCGATGAATCATTGGGCGGGACCTGCTGACAAACCCTTGCAGGGCACTAAACCCGGAAAAAGGCAGCGGCCTAAAAGTACTTCGCTGTGCCTGTATAGCGCTCCCATCCGCAGTAGATGGCAGGTAGGTGGTCCAGAAGTAGTTACAAATAAAGCTGAAGCCTTGTGTGAAAGAGACCTAACTGCAGGTAACCACTGAATGTTTGGATACAAGCAAATAGCAGCAGACAGCCATGGCTCCTGTCAGTCTGTCATTGATCTTTACAGGCTGAGCAGCCACTGCTGTCTGGATTTACCTGTAATTACAGCCGCAGAATTCTGCAGTCCAGAACACAAAGCCTGTGTGAATGAGGCCTCAGTGAGCTTTTGATCAATTTCAATGTTGAAAAGGCAATCAAATCAGCCTTAGTGGAATTTTATTAACCATTTCTGATCCTTTGAAAATCTGCAGGTATCCGACAACCAATCGTAATACAGAACCAATAAATGATTTAATGGATAATGAATCACTTTCGTACCTAAATCAATCACAGGTCGCTACTTGCATGGGCAACTTTACACTGTCTAAGGGCTGGTTCACACCACAAAAACCCACTCCAGGTCCGTTCTGGATGCTTTTTTGCATTTTTCATGCGTTTCCGGATGCAGTATAGATTTTTTTTCCCCTGCTTTTTGTCTCACTATACTGGGACCCGGTGTGTTTGATGCGTTCCAGTACATTCCGCTGCATTTTTTTATGCGTTTTACCATGTTTCAGTACTGTTTGGTGCAGGAAAAATGCAGCATATTCTCAATTTTTTACGGATCTGGAACACCCTGGAACTGACTGTACTGGTGTGAACTATGCCATTGGAAACCATATAACCCTTTTTTTTTTTAGATGCAGAAAAAAAAGGCACTTGACTGCATGTGGTGTGAACTAGCCCTTGTTCACATTGAATGTGGCTTTGAAATCACACAATTTCCAAGACGCATGCCAGTGCGACTTTAGGTATGACTTTTAAGACATCTGTGCGGCTTCGTGTACAGATGTCTATTCTAGTTGCACCTAAAATCGCCAAAAGTATTCCACTTGACGAAATAAAAAGTAGAACGTGCTGCATTTTTTCTGCACTGAACTGTACTGGAAAGCAGTAAAATGCAGTGGGACACACATTGTCCTTATTTAGAGCTGATTCATATCACAAAAACACACTCCAGATTTGTTCCGGATGTGTTTTTGGATGCATGTTTTTGATGTGTTTCCGGATGCATTCAAGATGCTTTTTCTTATTTTGTCCAGGTTTTTTTTTTTTTCCCACTGTACTTTGGTCCAGTATGTTTTTGATGCATTTTACTGTGTTCAAGTACAGTCCAGTGCAGGAAAAAAGCAGCATGTTCTACTTTTTTTTCTGGAACTGACCACACTGGTGTGAACTATGCCATTGGAAACCATTTTTGATGCAGAAGAAAAACACACTGGACTACTTGTAGTGTGAACTGGCCCTTAAAGAAGAGGTTCAGCCTGGGTGAAAAAAAAATAACAAATACTGTAGCTGCTGACTTTTAATATTAGGGCACTTACCTGTCCAGGGAGCCCACGATATTGGCACCCCAGCTGATCTTCATATTGATTCCTGGGTGCTGCCACCACCATTCCTGGTAAAGGAACCAGGCAGTGAAGACTTTCGGCTTCACTGCTGGTTCCCTACTGCGCATGCGCGAAGCACATTGCGCTTTCTAATTGGCCCCGCGGCGGAAGGAATGGAGCCAAACTTCCGGGAGATCAGGCCGCGGGCCCGTCTCCAGAAGTGGGGATAGAGACCTGTCAAAAAACAGAATTTAAGTGAGAGTTCCACTTTTGGCTTTAAAGAGGAAGTAAACCCTGAGGCCGGGTTCACACCTATGCGAATTGAGTGCGATGCATTCGCACTGCCGAAAAAAAAGTGTGCGTTTTCTAGGCATTGCGGTGCGGCTCAGGCGCGAATTCAGGCCCATTATCTTCTATGGGCACGCATCTGATTCGCAGATGTGTTCATTTCTCATCAGGATGTCTCTCATTCTACTCATAACATTTCCCCCCCCTCCCCTCTCCCAGGTCTCCAAATTCGCAGCTAAAACGGAGATGATCTGCTGAACAGCTCTCTTATCTTTTTGCAGAGATAACAGAGCTGGAATTCGCACAAGTGTGAATCCGGCCTAATGGGGTTTACTTCCTCTTTTTTCCCTGCAAAGCAAAAGAATAATAGATGCATACTAGCCCATTATGTTGCATTTACCTGCAAACGCAGCCCGCTGGTGGCCACATCCATCTTCACCACTCTTCCGTCTCTGTGACTGGCCGGAGTCACGTGACGTCACTCCCCCGCATGCGCGTGACAGCCGCTAGTTACGGCACGGGCCCTATAGAAACAGCACGATCGTGCCCTTTCTTCAGTATGCATGTGCCGATGATGCAGGTGCAAGCGTATATGGTAAATATCTCCTAAATGGTGCAAGTTTAGGAGATATTTCCAGTACCTACAGGTAAGCCTTATTATAGGCTTACCTGTAGGTAAAAGGGGTGTAACTAGATTTACAACCACTGTAAACCTTAAAAAAAAAAAAAAAATGAAAGACAAAAGGCATAATGAGCTTGTGTGCATTGCATACTAGCTCATTACGTAATACTTACCTTAGATCGATGCCATGGATCTGCGCCAGCACACCGCTGACATCTTTCCCGGAGTCACTTCCTGTGTTTGCAGGCTCCAGGGCCGCATGGGCGCTGCCAGTCACATCACGAGCCCTGAAGAAACAGCACGAGCATGTGCCACTGATATATATATATATATATATATAGTAAATATCTCCTAAACTGTGCAAGTTTAGGAGATATTTACAATACCTACAGGTAAACCTTATCTGTAGGTACAATTCTCTTTAACATGAAGAAAAAAGGAGGAAAAATGCACTGGAACACATTCAAAAAAGCACAGAAATGCATTAAAAACACATCAAAAACACGCATGTAGAAAAGCACAAATTCACCAGAGATTGACACCCTATCTACTATTATTATTATACGGGAATTACATAGCGACAACAGCGCTTTACAACATGAGGGCAGACAGTATAGTTACAATACAGGAGGAATCAGAGGGCCCTGCTCCTAAGAGCTTACAATCTATAAAAGCAAAGCAGCAGATGCCATATTTCGGAAGCATCACGTGTCCTGAACTGCGTAACTTTATTAGCCACAAACATCCCTGCTACCAGCACAATCTCGCCCAAGGATGCCGCTGAGCTATGATGCTGCAAGTGCAATGTGTCCACGTACCGCCCCGCCTGTCACCACCAGACACCACCCAAGCCTCTGGCTGACCTCATTAGACACGCACTGTGAACATCCCTTTTTCAGCAGTGACCTGAGCAAGGCGGAGCTAGAGATTGCTGACCTTCATAGGAGGAGCCAACCCCCATCACGTTCTACCTTCAAAGGCGTTCCTCGCTCATCTCCGCTTCCTGCTCATTCCCATGACCTTCTTAGGCGTGGCTTTACCGACGCTTACCACCCACCTCACCCCGCGGTTGGCTGCGCTCGCCAGAAGGGGCTGTACCTTGTGTGGAACCGGAAGCGCCTCTCGCTCCAGCTGGTTGTCATTTCTCTGTGTGCTCGGTCCTGACTAGAAGGACGGGGAGGAGCAGAGGAGACGGACACAGACCCAAGAAAGAACATATACACAGAGGGATCGCCCTCTCCCCCTCCCCCGCTCCCGGACACCGACACATAGACCCTTCTCCCCTTTCCCTCACCCCCGTATCCTGTCACCGAATTGTTGTCCTCAGCAACCCCTGACACACGGCTAAGTCGGTACAGCTCATCCCTGACACACACTGGGCTGTCACTGGGGCTGGAATGACACTGTGAGGGGGAGCTGCTGCTGCGCCAGGGACACTGACGTTCTTCTAATCCACTGAGGCAGCACCTACACACCACAAACAGCTGCTGTCACTGCAAGGCTGGCTTCATGAGGTAATTACTGCCTGCCCTGTTTTCTCTCTCATCTTCTGATGGCCACCATGTTCTGTAGATCATTGTGTATTTCTATCTCTGTGTGTATGTATACAATTGTGGTGTGATTTTTATGTACAGAGAAAAAAAAAAACACCAGACGTCATCTTATATTTTCTCCTTTTTCTTTTTTTTTTTTCCTTTCCTTCTCCCATGGATGATGGGCGAGCCAGGGTGTCGAGAGGAAGACGAGGTATAGCCAGCCGCAGCAACCAACGCCAGATCTCGCTGAGCCCCCTTTTCTTCTGCTGTGTTACCTTATAGCAAGAGGAAAATAAAAAAAATCAAGAGCCTCCTCTTCCATGACAGAAAAAATCCTCATTGATCTGTGAGCTGCACTTCATGGATTGAAGCCGGAGGGTGGTGGTGAGGCATAAGGCAGCCCAGGCACAACCCAGTTTCTAGAAACCAAAGATATTTTGGTCTATTCCACCCTTCCCTTTTCTGAAAGAAGCCACAACGTTAATCTGTGGCAAATGTCTGAAAAGGATTATTGTTAGAACAGGCAGATTTTTTTTTTTTATTACCGTTTAATTTCGGGGACAGTCAGATCCGGAGACGCTCGAAGGTTAAGCACAATTTGGCCTCCAGGAAAACCAACAAAAAAAATAAATCAAAATTGTATTTTTGCGTTTTTTAAATTTTGTTATAAATGGGGGATTACGGGTTTGGAGTGCTGGTGCAAAACAACACTGGGAATAAATCGGCTTTTCCGGTCAGGTTTCATCCACATCTGCAGCCTCCTCACCACCATCAGAATGCTACCCCGAGCCCTGCCGCCTTTATAAATAACACAGTTGCCAACGGCAGTAATGCTGGGTCAGCTTGGCTTTTTCCAGCTGCGGCCGCTCATAACATTCAGGATGAGATTCTGGGCTCGGAGAAAAACAAATCGCAACAACAGGAACAGCAGGAGTCTTTAGAAAAACAGCAGCTTTCCCCCAGCCAAAGCCAGGAAGGAGGAATTTTAGCTGACCCCGAGAAGGTGAAATCGGAGGAAAATCAAGGCGACGGCTCATCTGAAAACGGCAAGGAGAAAATCCGAATTGAATCTCCTGTATTGACAGGGTTTGATTACCAAGAAGCATCGGGCCTTGGGTCTTCCAATCAGACCCTGACGTCCTCTGCGTCCCCTCTCACTGGTTTCAGCAACTGGTCAGCTGCTATTGCCCCATCTTCTAACACTATTATTAATGAAGATGCAAGTTTCTTTCACCAGGGAGGGGTCACTGCTGCTTCAGCAAATAATGGTGCTTTGCTGTTCCAAAATTTCCCTCACCACGTGAGCCCTAGTTTTGGGGGGAGCTTTTCTCCACAGATTGGACCCATGTCCCAACACCACCCCCATCACCCCCATTTTCAGCATCACCACAACCAACATCAACAGCAAAGGAGGTCTCCTGCGAGTCCACATCCACCCCCATTCCCCCATAGAAATGCTGCTTTTAACCAACTGCCCCATTTGGCCAATAATCTCAATAAGCCTCCCTCTCCATGGAGCAGCTACCAAAGCCCATCACCTACACCCTCTTCTTCATGGAGCCCAGGTGGTAGTGGATATGGAGGTTGGAGTGGATCCCAAGGTAGGGACCACCGTAGAGGACTCAATGGAGGAATAACACCTTTGAATTCCATCTCGCCTCTGAAGAAGAATTTCGGGAATAATCACATACAGTTGCAGAAGTACGCCAGGCCCAATTCTGCCTTTGCACAAAAATCTTGGATGGAAGAAAGTTTGAACAGAGCCGACAACATCTTCCCATTTGCTGTGAGTATATCTATATAAGCCTTGTGCTTGTGTGTTTCTTGACCTGTGCAAAATCAAATGCTAAAGAGCAGAAAGGAAATGAGAGGTGGGGACTTTTTCGTAACCTTTCACCCGTTATGCTTGTAGCATTAACCAATGCTGCATGTATAATTGGCATTGGTTAGTAGTGTATTGTGCAAATATTTGGTTTATTAAAGTAACCTTTTTGGCAAGAGGATTATTACAGCGTGAACAATAGGCCTCAGTCACATGCAGGCTTGTGGACAGGAAATCAGGAACCAGTCTGTCCATTCTAAGACGGCAGATGATTTGTCCAGCCTTGGCTTAAAGTGTAAGGCCAGCCATAGAAGGTGTTCATCAGGGAAAGCAAGCAAATTTCTTTTCTACAACCCGTGGTTGCAGGAAAGAAATTTGCCCTATACATTTTGACAGGGGAATCCCTCCCGCTGAGCCAATGTGTTCTCCCAGTGGAGGAAGCCCTTTCCACTGGGAGAACACATTATTATTGTTATCGGCTATAACGACTGCTAGTAATAACCGCATGTAGGCTGATTGTACCCACGTTTTGTTGATCGATCAACGTGGGTACATTCAGCCTGCCCATAAATGGTTTGAATCTTGGCTGGTTCAGCAATGAGATTTGAATTGTCTATGGCCAGCTAAGGTTTATGTTTTCACAGAAAATGAAAAGGCGAATTAACACCCTGCACCCTCCTGGCCTCCAGTGCACTCATCTATGTGGGTACATAGCTTTTACTACCCACGCAGCGGTCAGGGGGATTTGAAATCTCGTTTCTCTTACCCTTAGGGCTACTGGGATGGATCAGAGAGATTATGATTGGTTAAGGTGATCATGTGCCAGCACCTAAGCAATCAGAATCTTTCGAATCTGTCCCAGAAGCCACAAGGAATGACTGGGAGGAAGAGTGCAGCTTTTCCATTGGATGTGTGGGCGGTGACCGCTAGTCATCAATGGAGGTAGGTGCAGTAGGGAGGGTGTAGGGTGTTCACCTTTTTGTGTTATGTGTGTGGGTTTATTAAAGTATATCTGAAATTTATAGTTTAAATCCCTTAGTCGTCGTCCCCCTTTCTCTCCAGCATCCAGCTAAAATTGTATATTGCCTACCAGGCCTCATATAGAGGTTAAGTGCTGTATCCAGCTGCTGGCAGCCTTTCCATCTTGCAGGTGCCTTATCCCCTCATAGCCTGTACCCAAGATGGCTGATATTCTGTGTGCTGAACCTGGCGTACACACTGTCTAGAATATGAGCTACATGGAATATAGGTTGCCATAAGGTGGAAAAGCTGCTCTGCAGATAAAACCTCTATATGCTTGCATCTGCAGCTCTGTATATAAATGAGCCCTTTTATCATGGCGAAGCGGGGGAAGGGGTGAGCTAGGAAATGTGAAATCTCAATTACCAGATAATCCATAATGCATAGAGCAATCAATATACAATAACCCGTAGTATCCATAAAGAGGCTTTTTTTCCTTTTTTTATGTTTCCTTTTTCTTGTATCCTTTTTTTATTTTTATTGAAAGATAAAATGATTGCTTGTCGTGTAGTTACATTTTGTAGATTGTCATTGTGTTATTTTGCACAAGGTGAGATTTTTTATTTATTTTCCTCTCATGCACCTGCTGTGACAGGCCATCCTATACTCTCCCAGCATTTAATCAGCTTATGTGTGGGTCTCTAGTGATTTTTAAAGCAGAGAGAGAACAGAATGAACGATGCAATTGTTCAGACACCGCTTCAGTGAATGTATGTGGGTCGTGAATGATTGCTACTGTTGTCCTCTGACTGGTCAGCACCTGCCAAGATGGTCCATATCCGTCAGATCAGACTGCCTTGTCGTTGAGTAATGGGGTGTAGGATGGCAAATTCTGCAATCCTATAAGTATATTGTCCTTCTTTTAGGATAAATGAACTGATTATACCTGTGGAAAATAGTGATGAAGGCCATGTCACTTGTCAGCCACTTGTGTTATATTTACTTTGCAGGAATGCATGACTTCACAATAGCCTCTCACTGTGTTGTTTGGGTTGGCCTCCTGTTTCTCAGTTCTTGTTAACATGAATGGTTGCGTAATGCTTGACCTTGAAATATTGCAGCAGAGCTACAACACTTGCCCATTGCTCAGCATTTGTGCTGTTAGACGATGGGCTTGTGCATTGCAGATATCACATCAGCTCTTGGCAATGACCCATACCTTGGCATATGTAAGGGGGGGAAAAGTTGACAGTAAATCATTTTTTCTATTTATTCACAAAATATAATTTTAGTCTTTCTTTCCAATATGATATTTTTTTCTTTTTTTTTTTTTTTCTCGTTCAGCCCAGAATTACTGGTACTTTAACAAAGCCCATTTATGATCTAGTCAGTTCTGTTTATGCTGTGAATAATACGTTTTACTCTTAATAAATGTGGTGTGGGATTTTTTTTTTCTTTTTTTTTTTTTTTTTTTTTTTTTTATTTTTCCCAGTAGGTAATATGTACAGGCCATCCTAAATGCAATTAAGATTTTTTTTTTTATTTATTTTATTGTGCATCAGTTTTATGTTGAACTGTGTTCATTGCCTTACTGAAAGGGGGGGGAAAAATGAAGCACTACATCTGTAAAAATTTAAGAGAATGGTATTTGGATAATATGCAATATAGGTAACAGTAATGTACATATTTATAGCGGAACCACACTGCATCTGAGCACCACAAACCAGAAATTCTATTTAAATAGTGATAATTCAAAGCAAACTCCTTCATCCCATCTATGTCTCTATGCTTTATTTGGTTGAGGAATCACTTTGAAAAAGGCCCCCTAGCATTTTTGGCTGTGGCCATCTTGCGTAAAGGCAGATGGTTCATGTAGCATTTATGATCCTGAAATCCATCTGCCCCTAAGACCCCTTTCACACTGAGGAGTTTTTTCAGGCGGTTTAGCGCAAAAAATGGCACCTAAATGCCACCTGAAAAACTCCTGCCCTGCAGTCTCGATGTGAAAGCCCGAGTGCTTTCACACTGAGGCGATGCGCTGGCAGGACCGCTCCAAAAGTCCTGCTAGCAGCATCTTTGGAGCGGTGAGAGGAGCGGTCTGTTTACTGCTCCTCCACCGCTTTTTCCCATTGCAAACAATGGGACCCTGCCGGCAATGCGCCTCTGCAGAGATGCATTGCGGGCGGTATTAACCCTTTATCAGCCGCTAGCGGGGGTTGAAACTGCACCGCTAGTGTCCGATTACTGCTGCAATTTCGACGTTATAGCACCGCTGCACCTCCCGCCCCATTGTGAAAGGGCCTAACTCAGACATGCAGGCAGGAGGATGTGCTTTGCTGAAAAAACCCTCCTCTCGTAAAGACATCATTGAAAGTATGACATAATTTGCCTAGCCCAGAAACCAGGAAGTAACTGAACAAATGTAAGCATAAAAAAGAAAAAATAACTTTAACTCAGTACATTTTGATATACCTTCCCAGCAATTTACTAATACTAGCAGCATGAATATTAAAATAGTTAGTGTCGATTGGGAGATCCACTTTAAGCTTTTGTAGTTTTGACATGCCAGCTGTTATATTGGGCCCCAGGATGCCTGTAGTAGAATAACCAGCTTAGTTTCTTTGTTTTTATAACCCATTTTATGTAAATAGGTAGACAGGAACCTGCACAACATACAGCTTTGGGGTGAGCAGAAGCTGCATGACAGGCACTGCCTAGAGCTGTATAAGATATAATGAAGGATTGGTCTTTCTATGCGTTGCCATAGAAGTAAATGTAGAAAGCTGTGCTAAAGTGTGCAAGTCATTATTGTCTATAAAGAGTTGTCGTCATACTGCCCATGTGAATGAGAGTAATCGGTTGTCAAGCAGGTGAGTCATAGTCTACCTTCTCGTTTGCAATTGGGACTATATCCTTATATAGAAACCCATTCAGCATTGCTGCTATAAAGGTGTGTGGGTTCTTTTTTGACCATTCTTAAACAGTAATGCAGTTGTCCACTTTAACATGTTCATCTTAAAGTGTATTCTACAGCTGCACACTCAACTTTCATTTGCAACTTTGCCATTTCATTGAGCTGCCAGGAGCAAGGACATGGAGCCCCCTTTTTGTTTTTGTTTTTTGTTATTTTGAAGTGATATTAAAGTCTCGTGTTTTTTGTAAAACTTGCCTGCTGTGTACAATGGTTTTGCACAGAGCAGATATCTTCTCTGGGTTTCTCGCTGGCGCTCCTGTCCCCTCCTTCCTGCCGAGTGCCCCCACAGCAAGAGGCTTGCTATGGGGGCACTAGAGCGAAGCCGCAACTGTGTGCCCCCTGTCTCTCCTGATTGGCTAACTGACTTTAATGGACAGCAGTGGGAGCCAATGGCAATGCCAATCAGGAGGGAGAGTCCTAGACGGCCGAGGCACACGTGCACATTGTTGGATCGAGATGGGGCTCTGGTAAGTGTTAGGGGGGGCTAATGCACACAGAAGTTTTTTTTTTTTTATCATAATGCATTATGATAAAAAAAAAAACTTTTTAGAATCACTTTAAGCTTTGGGTTGCTCTAATCAGAGCTTGTACAGAGTTAAAGGGGTTGTAAAGGTTTGTTTTTTATTTTCTAAATGGGTTCCTTTAAGCTAGTGCATTGTTGTTTCACTTACATTTTCCTTTGATTTCCCTTCTAAATGTTTTTTTTTCTGAATTTCTCACGTACTGTTCCTCCTCAGTAAGCTTGCCCCCAGCATCCAAGCTGTTCTGGATGGGGGTTAGTCAGCCAGAACAGCTTACTGAGGTAGAACAGGAAGTGAAAAATTCAGACAAAGAGAAACATTTAGAAGGAAAAGGTAAGTGAACCAGCAATGCACTAGCTTAAAGGAACCTATTTAGAAAAAAACCTTTACAACCCCTTTTAAGGACTGTTCACAGTGCTGTTATAGCGCTTGACCAGTCATCAAGCATCAGGGCTGTTGCATGAAGTGCCATATGCTCCACTATACCTGGAAGCACCTGTTTTCTTTTCATGATGGCTTAATGCCGCAGTGTAAAAGCAAAGAAAAAGTGTCTATATTCTTTTGGGTCGAGGGAATTGAAGGAAACCTGTTACTCAGCAAAACACATTTGGTGTATATACATTTAAAAAAATAAAATAAAAGTAAATCTCATTTAAAAGGCCAAAGGTGTTTTTTTTGGGGGGGGGGGGTTCTTAGTGCAGTCTATGTATTAACATAAAAAGCCTGTGTTCTGCACTCCCATACTTTTTTTTTTAAAGGTGTTTATTTTTAGATTTTGCAAAGAAAGTTACAGAGTACAGGCCGCAATTATAGCACAAAAAGTAAACAGCAATATCCGCACACCGTATATAACTGAGGTAACAGCAGTCCATACATAGGGAAAGAAAAACCCCCACAGACATACGAACAAACAACCATACACATACAAGCAAAAAAGGCAGCATCAGCGACCATGTAACAGTAGTGTACCCAAAGTGCACATATAAGGAAATACATTTGTAACAAAAATATTCATAGCATAGACAAGACAGAGGGGAGATGAGGGGGAGAACCACCCGGAAGGGATCCACCCACAACCTCACCAAATCAGTGGGAGAGTTGCGAGGAAAGAGCCCCCCCCCCCCCAAGAGCCCTCCGAGACATCCAACCAAGGCTGCCACACTAATTTCTTAGGGCATGCCCTACTTTTATACACTAATTTAAATTTGGGGAGGAGACTGTGAACAATATTAAAAAATAAACATATCGAGAGGGGACCCACATCCTTCCAATGAAGCAGTTTAGTTTTCCTTGCATAGAATAACAGAGTACGTAACGAAGTCCTAGGGTGAGATCGGGGAACGTGATCATTCAACACCCCCAAGAGTCCAACCTCCGGAGTATGAGGCACTTGTAAATGTAACTTGTCAGCAAAAAAGGCGAACATATCTGTCCAAAATGTTGCGAGTCCAGGACACGTCCAGAACATATGAAACCAGTCTGCAGCTACTGTGCCACACCTAAGACAGGCTGCATCCCGACCCAGACCCATTTTACCCAACCGAGCAGGTGTATAATGTAAGTGATGCACATACTTAAATTGTATCAACAAATCTGCAGTACTGATAATATCCTGAAAACACAGCTCCGTGGCTTCCTCCCAATACTCCCCAGAAAGCTCAGGCATAGACCCCCAACCATCTGCGATGAGAATTCTGAAAGGGATCTGCCCCCACCCTTTTAAGACAGCCATAAAAGGTCGTCACCAGCTTGGTAATGTCAGGAGCTGATGTTAGGTTTTCAATGGAAGTTTCTGAGAGCTCTATGGTCTGGGACGCAAACTGCGTCCTGAGGGCATGTCTCAACAATAAATACTTAAAGAAAATTTTTCTTGTCAAGCCCATAAGTAAGTCTGAGTGTCTCAAAGGACATAAACGTATCCTCCATCACAATATGAGAGAGATGCGTTATTCCGAAACGGGCCCACCATGTTGAGTCCGGGTGACCAAAGAGCTCCGGAATGTTCCAGTTTTGCCATAGAGGAGTCCGGGGTGACGTGCCAGAGGGGGACTGCAACAGCAGCTTCCCACTCTCCCTCCAGGCCATAAAACTGAGTGCACTCCCATACTTGAGCCCAATCGCAACTCATTTTTTTTTCCCCTGCTTTTTCTCCCTCCTTATTGGACATGGAGGCAGCAGCGAGCGCCATTTGCTCCTGCTGCTGTCAATCACAGCCTGTGAGGCTAAAGCAGGGCCGAGCCACGCTATGGGGTTTATTTACTAAAGGCAAATCCACTTTGCACTACAAGTGCACTTGGAAGTGCAGTCACTGTAGATCCGATGAGGACATACAAGGAAAATAAAAAACAGCATTTTTTGCTTGCACATAATTGGATGATAAAATCAGCAGAGCTTCCCCTCATTTCATATCTTCCACTCCGATCTACAGTGACTGGACTTACAAGTGCACTTGTAGTGCAAAGTGGATTTGCCTTTAGTAAATAAACCCCTATGTGTCAATGAATACACACAGCCTGGCTTGGGATCAAGCCTGCACAAGTGCCCTCATAGCAACTGGCTTCCTGGGGGGGGGGGGTAGAGGAGGATCGGGGCTGCTCTGTATAAAACCATTGCACAGAGCAGGCAAGTATGACATGTTTGTTATTTACCGAAAATTCTATTACAATCACTTAAAATTTAAATTAATCTTTAACCTTCTCCTGCACGCGCAATAGTCGAATGACGGATACATTGCGGACCTTAATCGCCAGGAGGGAATCGATAGATGGCGTCCTGTGCATAAGCCGCCTTTGCGCACCCTGTGGGGCATGTGCGGTGCGCTCTGTGATCACTGAGTCAATGAGACTCGGATGATTACAGATCCTAGTAAGGGGCCGATCCTGGCCCCTTACCACATGGTCAGCTGTCAGCCGATCACGTGATGTAAACAGAAGATCGGTAATTGGCTCCTTGAGAGGGAGAACAAAAGCCGATCACCGGCTTCTGACACAGGGACATCGGCCCCGAATAGGGAGAGGCACTGCTGTTATGCAGTGCCACCTATCAGTGCTGCTCTGTGCAGCCCATCAGTGCTGCCTCATCAACGCACATCAATGAAGGAGAAAAATTATCTCCAACATTTTATTTCAAACTATGAAACAGTTTTAGCACAAAATAAAAAACCCAGCAGTGATTAAATACAACCAAAATAAAGCTCTATTTGTGTGAAAAAACACGTTTCATTTGGGTACAGTGTTGCCTGACCGCGCAGTTGTCATTCTAAGTGTGACCGTGCTGAAAATTGGCCTGGGCAGGAAGGGGGTTTAATTGCCCAGTAAGCAAGTGGTTAATCGCTGACCCAACCCATAAATGTATAGTATAGATGGAAGGCTAGCGCATTGTCTGTCTGTATATAGTGTAAGGTTAAATGAGCATGTTATGTCATATATATATATATTTTTTTTTTTTTAACTAGTCTGAGTGTTTTATGATTTAGTGACCCAGTATGTGAAAATGAAGGCTCATTGTGCTTCTAATTAATGCATATATGTACAGCTTCTGTTCTGGCTGTAACAGGATTCTTGGCAAGGAACATATGTCCTCGTCCTGTCCTTTGCTCTTTTTCCTGCAGCACTGATGACAGAGCATATTACCATAGACTGTATAGTCTTTGGACTAATTCTGCAGTGTCCAGATTTAGGTAGCACTCCTAACATTGCTGTAACCTTGTTGACGGAACAAAGCATCCTCCTCTTTAAGGTCAAAATTCGATTCATTGTTGGCATCACCGGGCTTGACAAAGGTTGACTGAAAATTTAAAAGGAGCAGGTTGGAACATTGTCAGCTGAACAGTGAATGTATCCTATCCGATGTAGTCGCGGATCAGCGGGTGCTACAGCTGCCTCAAGGCAATTGCCAACAGGGCTAATTCCTCCATCCACGCAGCTTAGTGTGGATGGAGAACTTTAAATGTCAATAGCCAGCCTTCCTGGCCCTGGTCTTGTTCTATTTAAACACTTCTATAAGTTTTATTTTTTATTTTTTTATTTTATTCTTTTTAATTGCAAAAGGTATAAAACAGTGACAATAAACCATGCATGAGCACATAGAACTATAAGATGCATTTACAGTGCATTGATATTTTGCATACGTATAATCATACAGCACTCTTCTTCAAACCAATCCTGATATACATGTTTAATGACAAAGAAGCACCATTTATCTTTTACAGTGAGATCTGGTTGATCTAAATGGTTACCTTCACTACTAGATGTACCCGCTGTATGTAGCCTCAGCTTCATGGTGTGTGTGTGTGTGTGTGTGTGTGTGTGTGTGTGTGTGTATGTATATATAAAGGTGCTGTGTTCCAGCAGCGGGACGAGAACTTGCCATCTCCAGGAACAAAATCCAGTCTGAGAGTTTGTATTCAATGAATAAATACTGCATTTATTGGGGTATAGCGCGCACCCCTAAAGTTGCAGCGGATTCCTGTGGAAAAAAGTATTTTTTGTACTTAGTTTTGGTGTCTTGTGCGGCGTCCATCGGCGGCCTCGTCGGGTCCGGTGTCCGTCTGCGGCTTCGGGTGTCCTCTTCGGCGGGTCCGGCATCCTTCTGCGGCGTCCTCGTGTCCTCCCCGCTCGTTTCCCGCACCAAGTTTGAATACTGCGCCGACATATACAGAGCGCAGTACACTCGTGTATTGTCGGGCAGGCTCGGCAACTCTCGCGCTGATGTCCTGTACGTCCAGGACGTGAGCACGGAAGGAGCCGAGACTGCCCGATTATACCCGAGTGTACTGCGCTCGGTATATGTCGGCGCAGTATTCAAACTCGGCGCGGGAAAGCGTGTATCAGCGATTTTTTTTTTTTTTTACTTGATTTTCAGGGCAAAAAAGTGCGCAGTATACGCCGATTAAATACGGTACAAGTTTTTCCTTTTTCTGGCATCATTTGATTGCCTCACCGCCCACCTTTTGTTCCGAGACTGAGGCAGGAAATCCCTGCCCACTGCTGTAACACGGCAATGTATACTGTATGTATCTCTGATATAGTGCACACAGCGGGCACAGGTAATAGTTTGTGCTTCCATTGTGGAGTTACTCATAAGTAGGGATGAGCTCCAGCGTGTTTGCATCGTACACGTGCAGAGCCCGCCAGAAAGTCTGCACGGCGCTGCACTGATCACAGGCAGGGAGACCTTTCCCGATCTCTGCAGCCGAGAATCGGGAAATGTCTCCCTGGCTGTGATTAGCGCGGTGCAGAATTTTGGGCGGGCTCTGCACGTGTACGATGCAAACACGCTGGAGCTCATCGTTGGTCATAAGCTAGTAATAGGACTACAGATGTCGGGTGCCTTGGTGGGGCTGTAGCTTCTGCATGTATTTTGCAAATGTGTGCAGACTAAACCCCTGTTTTTAACGCATGCTGTTAGACAGGTTAATTTGGTTGGTAAGTGAGCTTGGAGTTTTTCTTGGATTTATCCTTGGCTGTTTTTTCTAAAATAGTTTGTGTAGACCAGATTGGTCTAAATTATTTAAACTTCTTCTGGAGATGAGCTTTAAGTTGGATTGAGATGGGTGAAACTGCCCCAATGGTCTCCCACAGGGTATCTAATAACTTTAATCAAGACTAGGGTTGCACAAATACTGTTTATTTTTTGTTTTTTTTTCCTACAAATAGTGAAACTTTTGGTCAAGTACTCACTGATGCCTTTTGCGGTGCGATCTTAGCTCATACAAAATGGGCTCTAATCAAACTGCCAAGAATCTCATGTGATTTGAACAGGAATGCAGTGCGATTCCTTTCCAGATTTAATGCAGTCTCCTGTTTGGTTCCTTTGTGAACCCAGGCTCAAGTCACTATGACAAACCTTGGTTCACACAGGAGTGGTGGGGGAAACCCCTTGTGATTTGGACAGGAATTACACTGCATTCCTGTTCGAATGGCATGCAATTCTTTGCAGTGTGATTTGAGCCCATTCATTTTTGTATGAGCTCAAATCGCTCCACAACCGGTTTCAGCTATGGGAGCATTTGCACAAGTATGAGTACTTGTGCAAATGCTTGTTGGTGGCACCGCTGCAACCCTAATCAAGACTGATCGCAGATGCCAGTCTGGCCTGACCCTGCTCTGTGCAAAAGTGGAAGAAATGCATTTCAGTTTGCTGCATTACCAGTTTGTGGTTATATCTTTAGTATCATTTTTGTATTCCAACACCTGCCTATTATGACCTCAATGAGTTTGTAACTGACTTGGTATCCGATGACAAAACCGCTTTTAGTGTAGTATAGTTTTTATTGTAATGTCCTATTCTTCATTCAGCTAAGTTGATTGCTATTTGTGTCGGTAGTAGTAATTGTGTGTTGTAGGTTGCCATGGAAACAGTCAGAAGATCTGATGCAGTGTGGGGGTGACCCTGTCGGGAGCTGGAACTGCCCTCTTATAGATTTCCAGCTTTTCTTAGTAATAGGCATCTAGTGCTAGTTGGTAAGAAAGATCAGTGCTGCTCTATAGATGTATTGGTTTTGTTCTAGGACCTGCCCTCGTCTACAATTACCCCATTCAAATTAAGAGGTAAATGGGGAAATATTATTTTATTTTTTCCCCCAGGATTCTTCTGTGTATTCAGAAACCTATTAGAAAATCCCATGATTCTTCTTGTTTTGAGGTGCATAAAAACACACATATATATATATATATATATATATATATATATATATATATATATATATATATATATATATATATATATATATATATATATTTCTCAACTAAAGCCCTTCTCTGTACTGAACAATGAGTGCACTAGAGGATCATCTTTAGCGACCTTAATTGGAAAAAAAAAACCTCAATGCCATTAAATGTATAGACCTATTGGATAACAGGTTTAGTTTTGAAAAGCGCATGACCATCGCAATGTTTAACTGATTGTCTGCTCTTAATGCAAGTCTTTTGGTTTTACTTTAAATCGTCTAAAATGTTTTGCCAAATACATTGCTGAACATAAATGTATAGTTTCCCATAGCCATCCACAGTGGAGTTGATGGACAGGAGGGGGCTGATCCTGGCTGAAGGATTGCTTACTGTAACACGGCCTTTGATGTCTCACATTCAGCCTGAACAGTGTGAATCTGATTAGTGCTGCAACCTTTTAAATTGCAAATGTCAGCAGGTCATGTGGCCAGAGAGGAGAGATCCAGGAAACACAACACATCTCTCTGCTGCTTTGTTGAGGTCAGATCAGGATGTGTCCCCATTTGAATGGTTTCTGTACTTATTGTATACTCCATTCAAAAACCGCTCTTCTCACTGCAGCGTAGAGGCCAGACCCCTCCCTGTTGCTTCATTTGCTAACATTGCACCAACATCAGTGGGTTCAAGCCGAGCATCTTGGTATCTGATTTTGATTTCACAGTTGGCATCCTAAGAAGAACATATTGGGCACAGCAGGTGGAAAGTTGACCAAAAGACTGTATTGGATGCAGGGCTTTCCATTAAAAACCTATGGATACAACCAATGAGGGAGCACATTTAGGAAAATATTCAAATGTTTTCTAATAAAAGTAATATTTGCTAATATGTCGCTTAAAAATAAATTGGTAGCCAGAGATGCCTTGTTTTTGGGGGCTGGAAATATAGTGGCTGCCATTGTTGACTTTGTTTTGAAGATGCAGTCTTCGGGGTTGTAAGCTGGATCCTCAGTTCACTTTCTAAAGTGGAAGGCAAGTCAAGACCTAGCTAAACGTAAAGGTTGTTACCCCCAACACTTCATATGTGTCTGCTGTATCATGTACTTGTATGAGAAAGTATCCCGTTCTCTTTGTATTGCTTCCTTTGTGTGAAATCCCTGGTGTTCCTGCCAGTCCCTCTGCTTTCCTATTAAAAACTGATCACACTTCCGTTCTCTAGCTGTGCTGGGAACTCGGCCTGTTCTCCAATGATCAGACTTATCCTGACACGCCCCTGCTGCACAACCATTCACTGGGAAGATCAGTGTAATGCTGTTTCTCCTCCCCTTAGCTTTTATGCAGCTGAGAACAGAGGTAATATGAATATATATATATATATATATATATATATATATAATCTCTACAAAAATTATTTTTTTTCTTTCATTTCTATTTTAAACTGAATGGGTTGTTTTACAAGGTGATCGTTTGCAATCAAATTTACTCCCACTCACATTCTAAGCTTATCTACCCTATTCTGAAGTCAGTCCGGTCAAATTATCACTTCCCGCGGCAGCTTTGCATCTGCTGTCACTGAAGCCGATGCTTGAGAGATCATGTGACCGGACCAGAGCGACTTTAAACTGGGTGAATATACACATCTTTCTTTTTTATAGGGTAGATAGAATATGGGTTGGAGTGTATTTGAGCTTGGTTTTGACTTGCCTTCAATTTTTTAGATAAAATAAATAATGCACAATAAATGTAGATGGAAAAATCAGCAACTCACTAGCACCCCAAATGATACACAACATTGATTTACTCTACAAAGTTGTTTTATTAACAATTGGCATAAAAATTACCCCCCCCCCCCTCTTTTGGGGTTTTTTATTTGCAGTGAGGTAATTGCTAATCCTTGGTCCATGCCCTCCTCTGATCAGTGGTGGGCAGAGGATTTCCCCTGGTACTGACCTCCAGCACTGAAAGCTTGAGTGAAGGAAGAAGGGGAGGAGCTGTAAAGACTGAGCAGTGCTGGTGTTCTGTCAGAATTGGCTCCCCGCCAGATTAGGTAATGGAAGTGACGTTCCGTCAGCTGAACACTTACTGCGCATGCATAGCAGGTTTGTGAATCTGACAGATCACCTGCAGTCCGAAGGCAACAGCGGACATCTTACTACACCCAGCTACGTCTTTTAATTTCAGTCCTTTTAGCAATAAAATGAGCGGATATAAATATTTATTATTACATTTTCAAAGCCGTCCAGCTTCTTTTTTAAATTTGCAGTAAAACATTGGATTGCTAGCATAATTCCGGAAGCATGCTTGTAATCCAAAGCACTCGTATATCAAAGCAAATTTCTCCATTAAAAAATAGCAACTCAGATGATGAGTTCCACAACCATTTATTCATAGGTATTTCAGTTTATAATCCATATAAACGGGTCCTAGCACTGTGATAGTTTGTGTAACCATAAAATGTCCATCCTCAAATGGAATCCTCCACAAGGGGATTGGACAAAAATCTAGCAGGAGCTACAGAGTATAAAAGAGAAGGGCAGCTTTAAGTGTAGCAATATGGTTGCATCTAATAAAGGAACAACATTTAGCAACTTGCATGGTTGATGATTAAAACTGGCACATCTAAGTATGCAGGCATCTGTGGTAAAGCTGTCCACATAGACCATCCTCCTCACCACCGGCTGTCAATCTGCAATCGTGACCCTGCAGTAGAGTGATCTGAAAGCGAGGCTTGAAGACCACGTGTAGCGCAGTATCGAAGGGATGGCGTCAATGGCGGTGAGGAGGATGCGAGTTGGGAGGATGCAAGTTGCTAAATGTTGTACCTTCATTAAATGTATCGTATTGTCACACTTGGAGGCTCCTCTCCTTTTTTATTTTCTTTATTTTTTTTATACTCCGTTGTGACATGACGCTACTTGTATAGTAAGACATCACTTGTAATATCAAGTCAAAATTTTCAAAAAAAAAAATGTGCTTGTCTTGCAAAACACTCTTAAACCAAGTTACTCTCAAACCAAGGTTTTACTGCAACATGAAAACAGCATGACAGATCTTAACCACTTCCTTACTGGGCACTTAAACCCCTTCCTGACCAGAGGACTTTTTGCGATTCGGCACTGCGTCGCTTTAACTGACAATTGCGCGGTCGTGCGACGTGGCTCGAAAACAAAATTAACGTCCTTTTTTCCCCACAAATAGAGCTTTCTTTTGGTGGTATTTGATCACCTCTGCGGTTTTTATTTTTTGCGCTATAAACAAAAATAGAGCGACAATTTTGAAAAAAAAAAAAATATTTTTACTTGTTGCTATAATAAATAGCTCAATTTTTTTTTTTTACGTTTTTTTTTATCCTCAGTCTAGGCCGATACGTATTCTACATATTTTTAGTAAAAAAAAAAAAAAAAATCGCAATAAGCGACTGGTTTGCGCAAAAGTTATAGCGCCTACAAAATAAGGGACAGAATTATTATTATTATTTTTTTTTTTTTACTAGAAATGGCGGCGATCTGCGATTTTTTATTGGGACTGCGACGTTATGGCGGACACATCGGACACTTTTGACACGTTTTTGGCGCCATTCACATTTATACTGCAATCAGTGCTATAAATATGCACTAATTACTGTATAAATGTGACTGGCAGGGAAGGGGTTAACACTAGGGGGTGAGGAAGGGGTTAAATGTGTATCCTAATTAGTGTTCTAACTGTGGGGGAGGGGGGGTGACTGGGGGGGGTGACCGATCTGTGTCCCTATGTACAAGAGACACAGATCCGTCTCCTCTCTCCCCTGACAGCACCGCTGTCTGCGAGAGCCGGGAATGAGAGATGATCTCATATGTAAACATATGAGATCATCTCTCATTGGCCGCACAGATCGCCTAGGAAACGGCCGCTCCGATTGGCCGTTCACGGCGATCTGTGACTGGCTGTGTCCAAGGGACACGGCCAGCACAGCAGTTCCCCGCTGCGCGCTCGGGAGCGTGCGCGGGGAACGCGAAAAGGGGCGGCCGTAAAAACACGGCCTCCCAGAGAAGTAGAGCCACCCGGCGGCCGTATATAGTCGTACGGCCGTCGGGAAGTGGTTAATATACTATGTTTATATACGCTGTCTTTATTGGTAAACTGACTGTGAAATTCAAGACCTAGCTGGGTGTAGTAAGATGTTTGCTGGTGTCTTATGACTGCAGGTGTTGTCATGCACACGCAGTAAGTATTCAGCTGATAAAACCTCACTTCCGTTACCTAATCTGACGGGTCGCCGATTCTGATGGAACACCGGGACTCAACCATTCCGTTGCACATTTGCTGAAGAAAGCTATACGCTGCCTGGTGATTTTTGCATACGTTGGCACTGCTGCTAGATTCCAACCATTCGCAGAGTCTGAACAGCGTTGTCAGACCAGAACAGAAAATCTGTTCAAATTGGGGGGGACCAGCAGGATCACCAGGTAAATTCTTCACGATAAAGCTCTTAACAATGAGCAATACTGTACGTTTACACCATGGTGGGGAAACTGCAATTCCCATTCTGCCTCTGGGAGAAACTTGCAACGCCTCATAGGACATGTATTTCCACAACAGCTGGAGGGCTGCAGTTGCCCACCCCGGGTGTACATATTCTGGGAAGTTTGCTAAGAAAAGATTGTTTTTGTCTGGGGAACCATTTTAAAACCAGTTTTCTATTCCCATAGGCGGTTCTCCTTTTGCACTTTCTCCAGATTTAAGTGTGTGTGTGTGTGTGTGTGTGTGTGTGTTTTTATTTTTTTTTTATATATGTGTCATACTTGCCTAGGTAGATGCAGCATCGGACTAATGCTGCATCTAACCCTAGTGCCTCTACACTGAGAACCAATCAATCGGACATTGCCAATCGCTCGCTTCTCACAGCTCCCTGAGGAGAGCTGCAGACTGTCAGTCACAGCTCTCTTCTCCCTCTTTGCTCATTGGAGCGCTGAGCTGTGGAGGGGGTGGGGGCAGCTGGCTCAGGCTCCCAGCGACTCACTGAGAGGCCGAGACGGGTGTCAGTCCAGGAAACCGGCGGATCCAGACTCCATTGTTGCGGTGCCTGGACCGACTTCTGCGACATCAGCAGAGAGCGGACTTCAGCCCACTCTCTGCTGACAACTAGTCACAGAAGTACAAAACTAACTGCACTCCTGTGATCCATAGAAGTACAGCCAAACAAGCTCAGGCTGGACTTCTCCTTTTTTAAGGTAGAGCTAAACCTCTTACTGGGTGACCATTTACGTTTTTAGTTTTCACACAAATTTGTTTTTAGAAGAGAGGTAAAGGAATATGTCATAGCTTTTCCGAAGCCCCTAAAGAAAACCTGCTATTTCCAATTTGCAGCCCTAAACTAGTTCTTGCAAGGTTTTGCTGCAAGAGAGCCTTGTGCCAGGCCTAGTTTGTGCCAGGCCTAGTATGAGGCCTGTGAGTTGGAACAGCTGCATCGGATGGTTTTGGAAAAGGTGTTCAAGGAAAGGGACAAGTTTGTGCAGTTGTCTGCAGCTTGTGCTCATATAAAGAAGTGATTTGTCAGCACATCTAGTATCTGGGTGTGCTCACTGTGCTGCCTTTTATATGTGCTGTACAATTAGGAATGTTATGAAATGATGTGAGGGGAAAAAAAAAATCAAAACCAACACGTTAAAAACAAATATTATAGAGACCCTGTACATGACTGTATCCGAATAACTAACTACTTGTATTGTGTATGCTAATTTAATGCTGTATATCACATTTCTATCATGTTAATGTTTTATTATGGCTGACAGAAGAGAAAAACCTATATTGAGAACCATTAAATTAGAACAAACAGGTTTTTACTGGTGAACCCATGTTGAAAGTGATTTATCTTAATAATAATAATAATAATAATAATAATATTATTTTTAATAACAAACCTGTCCTACATACCTGCTTTGTGAAATGGTTTTGCACAGAGGAGCCTCAATGTTCCTCTTCTTGGGTCCCCGGCTGGTGCTTTTGGCTCCTCCTCTTCCTGGTGCTTCACCATGGAATGCTGCTTCCTATTGTGGCATACCCATGGGCTTGATCCGGAGCCATGTTGTCTGCTTATATTGACAGACGGCAGGATTTGGCCCTGCTCCCCCTCATCAATTTTTATTGATAACCATTGTCTCCTGCTGCTGACTCTCTGGCCTGTGAGGAGGGAGAGACACTGCTCTTGGGCACAGTGCTGGATCGGTATTGGGGGGGGGGGGGGGGAGCAGTGATGCGATATTCACCCAGGTGTGTGTGTGTGTGTGTATTGGGGGGGGGGTTTTACAAGCGCTGTAATACTGTTCTACCACCTTCTGGCCACCACATATTGTATCAGTGACTCAGCAATGTTCCTGATGTGTACTGGTATTTAGATGTCCATGTGCGGTACAGCTTTACCACAATGTGCAGGATTAACCCTTTAGGTCCCACAGTGAGTATAACAAGTCTGCATTACTGCATATACAGACTGATTTTACTATTGTGGGTTTAGTAACACTTTAAGGCCTGGTTAACACTTGTGCAGCTCTGTGAGCCACGTTCATTTGAATGAGCTGCTGTGCCTCCTCCTAAATGCATGGGGAAAAGGTCCTTGCATCTTTTCTTAAAATGCAACCAGCACAGAGATTGCAAGTGCAGTCTGGTTTCAATTGCGGGAAAACTACACTGCGGTTTCCAGTGCGTGGTGGTGATATTAGGATTAATGATACCAGCACGCATTACCTAAACTGCAATGCATTTTTACCTGTGGGTAGTTGTGGGTGCAGTTCTGCAGAGGCAACCACCCGTACAAGTGTGAACTTGGCTTAAAGGTAAATTTAAAGAGAAAGTAAACCCTCTCTAAAAAATGAAATAAAACGCCCTGCAAGGCAAAGGCATAATGAGCTAGTATGCATAGCATACTAGCTCATTATGTAGTACTTACCTGAGATCGAAGCCCCCACAGCGGTCCTGGGTGACCGCCTCCGTCGTTGCCATGATACCCAGGGTGACTTCCAGGTATCGCTGCTCCGGCGCTGTGACTGGCCAGAACAGCGATGACATCATGTGCGTGAGTGCCGCCTAACTGCATGTTCGCCGTTGGAAGCGGCACGCTTGGTGCGCCTGTGTCTTGTCACATTCGGCTCCCCATCACAGATTGCCCCGGAAGTGATGTTCCTTTGCCGCCATCTTGCTACATCCCACATTCCTGCACAGTAATGATAGCGTGTGAAGGGACAAGCGGACATATTACACCCACCAGAGTTTTAGATTTCAGTTATTTTCAACACAAAACGGAGCTTATATTCTTATTTGTAGTATTTGTAAATCCGACTGACTGTTTGCATGTTAAGGCTGCATTCACACCTAGGCGTAGGCAATAGCGGCGTTTTTATCGGCGTTTTTTTTCGGCGTTTTGTCGCGCGTATTCATGCTAATATGCGCGTTTGCATACAGCGTTGTCTGACGTTTTTGTACTTAGACGTTTTTTTTTTTAGCCAATAGGAAAAACTATCATCTTTTCATCACTTGTTGCTATGTTGGTAGATTTTTTTAATCTTCTGCATGGGCGACAAGTTCTATTGACAAAACGCCCGTAGCAAACGCTTGTTGTCGCGCAATACGCGCGTATCTGGCGTTTTACATTGATTTCAATGGAAAACCAAAAACGCTCAAATACGCGCATATCGCGCGTATTGCGCGACAAAAAAGGGTCCGGAACTTCTTTTGACTACAGGCGATGCGCGTCAGGCGCATCAGCGTGCAGATGTGAACCATGCCCATAGCCTTACATGTATTTTGGTCCCTCTGGCGTTTGTGCGCGTCGCGCTACAGGCGACAAAACGCCAAGGTGTGAATGGGCTCTTAATGTGAAATCGGAGGTGTTCTTTCACATTAGCAACCATGTAAGGTCAGCAGGTTTGCTGCTGCTTTTAAAATGTAACATCTTAACAGTCCGTTTACAAATACTGTATTTAAGCATATAAGCTCCGTTTTGTGTTGAAAATAACTGTGAAATCTAAAACTCCGGAGAGTGTAACAAGATGTCCGCTTCCCCCCTTCACACGCTATCATTACTGTGTGGGATGTAGCAAGATGGCGGGGACGGAACGTCGCTTCCTGAGCAATCTGTGATGGGGAGCCGAATGTGAAGAGACACCTGCGCCCTATGGCACATGCGCCGTAGACATCGGTGCCGGTATTTTCTGCAAATGTCTCCTAAACCTTTTAGGTTTTGGAGGTGTTTTGCACCTACAGGTCAGCCTTAATCTAGGCTTACCTGTAGGTTTAAAGTGCTTGTAATGGGTTTACAACCACTTTAAGCAGCAAGCCAAATGTTGAAACCTAAAAGGTAAATAAAAACTTGAATGCATTGTTCATTTCAGGCGTTTAGGTAGCGCTGACAAACTACACAACGCTTTACTTACTAAACTTTCAGATCGGGCACTGCAAGAAGCTTACAAGGTCACCAGCATACATACACATGCATGCACACGCATAAATTAGGGCCAATTTACATGGGAGCTAGTCAACCTACCAGCAGCAAGTCTTTTGAATGTGGTAGGAAACTGCAGTACCTGGAGGAAACCCACACAGGAGGATATGCAGACTAAATGCAGATAGTGCCCTGGACTGAATTCTAACCGAGCACACAGTGCTGCAAGGTAGACATGTTAAGCTACAATGCAATGAAGTAGAATTCCCCTAAAACTGAATGTAGTAATGCCAAAATAAAATTATACATAGTAATGCTCTTGCTACTTGTGTACTTTAATGCCTTTGATTATTTTGATAGGTCAGAAAGGCTGTGTGTAAGGCCTTTTTGGCTGTGTTGAGTGCAGACTTGGTGGTGGTCGCCATAATGTTAGCCACGTATAACGATCAGTGATGACTCTCTACCCATTGTCGTCATTCTAAATACAACCATGTTGTGCCTTGTATGGTCTTCAGAATGTAGCTAGCATGTGCTGACAGCTGCTTCCACCCTGTCTACCATGTGTGGTAGACTGACAGTTCAGCTTACACAGAGCAGAAGAGAGCTCGTCTGTTGATATTTCTCCAACTGTGGACCTGCTCAGCTCTCGCATAGTAGGGAGGAATATTGGCCTCACACAGAGCTGTGATTCAATTTGCTATCCCACAAAAGTGCCGTTAGGTTTTTAGACTTAAGTAGTTAAACCATTTTGTATTCACTGATTAAGCCAAGTCAAAGAGGAATTGGGGGTGGGTGACAGAGGTGGTTGTTTGTAGGAAAACAGGTCCTTGCAATTGGATATAAAGCATTGAAGTAGAATTCCAAGCAAACCCTAACTTCTCTCGAAAATTCCCCCTCTTCCTAATCTCTACTCTGACTAACCTGTGTAAGAAAATGATTGTATACTTATCTATTTTCAGGCCGCTCTGATCCGGTCATATGATCTTCCCTGTGTCAGCCATTGTTGGCAGCAGGGGAACAGAGCATTCAAGAACGACTAGTATCGCCTGAGCAGTGATGTCGCCTCTAGGCTTACTATGGCCCATCTGTTGGTGCTCCCTCTTCTCCCCTGCTGCCGGCGCTGGCTGACAGGGGAGCCAATCATGTGACTGGGCCAGAGAGGCCTGAAAATGGGTATACAAATCTTTTCTTACACTGGTCAGTCAGAATAGGTGTTAGGAGAGGGAACAAGTATTTTAAGTGTCATTTGTGGTTTGAACAGAATTCTACTTTAATGCATGCAATGATAAATCTATATAGGGCCACGGCTTACATGGGTTTGATAGTTGGTGACTGATAACTTTTTTGCTTTATCCATTGAAGTAAATACATATCCAATTATGTCGTGTGGTGTTTTTTTTTTTTTTTTTTTTCATTGTTATTAGCATTAGAAACTGCAATGGAAGTAGGAGCTGTTTGTTTGGACATTTAAAGTTACCCTGCAGTGAAAAAATATATTCCAGGCACCATTGCTGACCTAATCTTTTAATAACACTAGTTGCCTGGTTGCCATGGTGATGGAATGCATTGCAGCTAGAGCCAGAACAATGCCATTCAGTCTAGCACACCTATCATCTATAGCTGTCCTGGGGCATATGGACTCTGCATCTGATCTGTTGTTCAGTGGGTGCATGGTATGTGTCGGAGTCACATACCATGGAATAAAAAAGGTTAAAATCTGTATTGAACAAATATTGGAGGCTGCCGGTACTCTCCTTTTTTGAAATGGCTAGTTGTAAGGCTAATCCAGTGAGTCACTGAACCGAATAAATATTCAGATGATGAGTTTTGACTTTGTTCAGATGCTAGCTTTGGGTCAAGTCATTTAGTACAGAGGTTGGCGATATCTAGGCAGCTAGCTTTTCAAAAGGTCCGCAATAGTCGGCTCCATAATACTTTCAGTGCAGGTTTCCTATTATAGAGTTTTCCAGAAACACAATACAGTCCATTTAACATGGTTTCCTATGGGTCACGTTCACATCTGTACATTTGATGGAAAGGGCCAGGGACTTTTTTTTTTTGGTTCCATTGAAGTCTATGGATCAAAAACATGTATTGAAAAATGCAAAATGCACCTGGAATATGCAAACTGCAACCTGCATAGGTGTGAACCAGGCATGATCCCCTCCCTTTTGGAGCCTGGGCCACAGGGCAGTATTCCAAGATAACGACCCCAAACACACCTTCAAGATGACCACTGCCTTGCTAAAGAAGCTGAGGGTAAGGGTGATGGACTGGCCAAGCTTGTCTCTAGACCTAAATCCCATTGAGCATCTGTGGGGCATCCTCAAACAGAAGGTGGAGGAGCGCAAGGTCTCTGACATCCACCAGATCCGTGATGTCATCATGGAGGAGTGAAGAGGACTCCAGTGGCAACCTGTAAAGCTCTGGTGAACTCCATGCCCAAGAGGGTTGAGACACTGGCAGTGCTGGGAAATAATGGTGGCCACACAAAATATTGCCACTTTGGGCCCAATTTGGACATTTTTCACTTAGGGGTGTATTCCCTTTTGTTGCCAGCGGTTTAGACATTAAATGGTTGTGTGTTGAGTTATTTTGAGGGGACAGCAAATTTACACTGTTATATAGGCTGTACACTTACTACTTTACATTGTAGCAAAGTGTCATTTCTTCAGTGTTGTCACATGAAAAGATCTAATAAATTTACAAAAATGTGAGGGGTGTACTCACTTTTGTGATGTACAGTGTGTGTGTGTGTGTGTGTGTAAAATATCTATCTATTGTATGTTTATCTCCTTCTTTTTTTGTTTTTTTTTGTTTACAAAGCTTTGTTTTGCGTACCCATCTGTAGTTTCCAGAATCCAAACACAGCTACAGCAGCTCTTGTACTCTGTCAAAGAGCAGGACCTGTGCTTTCAGGCAAAGTCATTGACTGACTGGTTTTGCTTGAATGTCACCCTTTGACTGACGGCACTGCAGTTTTGTTTGTGTGCTCTGAAGCCAGAGGGAGCCCGCTGTTTACATGATCGGAAAGCGCGAAGTGTAAAATAGGTAAGTCTACTCAAAAAACTCAATCAAGCATTTTTAAATCCCAAGGTCCAGTTGCAGTCTGATGGAAAATGAATTGACTAAATTGAGTGTACAGGAAACTTTACTTTCTGAAATGTCTTACAATTTGTGATGGATTTCAGATTTGGAGCTGGGCAGCAGGCAGTAGAGATGGACTGCTTCCACATGTGTGAGCAGTGGTCTCTCTGTGGAGGTCCATCACACCTCTTGTGAGTCCGAACTAGAGCCCTTCAATCAGCAGGGAGTGTGAGCGTTCCAATTGCAGAGTTTTAGATCTTGCTTGTAGTCCTGATGCAAGAGGACTAGACTACATCCCAATGTGCTAGCTGTAATGCCCTGTACACACGATCGGATATCTGATAGAATCTAAACCGATGGATTTTTTTCATCAGATATCCGATGAAGCTGACTTTCATCAGTCTTGCCTACACATCATTGGTTAAAAATCTGATCGTGTCCCAACGCAGTGACGTAAAACACTACAACTTGCTGAGAAAGATGAAGTTCAATGCTTCTGAACATGCGTCGACTTGATTCTGAGCATGCCTGGATTTTTGACCGATGGATTTCCCCACAGACGTTTTTTTTTTTACCATAAGAAAAATTTAAAACGGGTTCTATTTTTTTTTTTCACCGATGGGGGGGGGGTCAATGGGGCCCACACACGATCGGTTCGTCCGATGAAACCGGTCCGTTTTCATCAGACAAACCGATCGTGTGTACAGGGCATTACTTTGCAAAAGTATTTAATGGTATTCCACGGGCATTTTCCTGGGATTCACAATATGCATTTGTATGTCACAATCGACTGCTTCCTTATGTCATTAATAGCTTTAGCCTTGCTAAATCAGGAAATGCATAATGACCAAATTGGTTTCAACTAAAACTTTTAAAACCATGACTATTTGTACTTTAAGAGACTCTAGTGGTACTCTGCCACTGAAGATGAAAGGGAAAACTGCTGTAGGCATGAATTGTTGGTATCTAGGGGTGTCTGCACATGCAGCAGCCTTTTAAACCCTTTTATCGTGCCCTACAAGTCAGAAAAAAAAATAAACATTTCTATTGGTGTCAAAGCTTAAAGGGGTTGTAAAGACAACATTTTTTTTCCCCCCTTTTTAAAATAGTCTGTAAGGAGTTAAGACTGAAAAACATCATGATTTTTATTAAAAATATGGCTATACCTCCTAAAAAGGATGCGGATTGTACCCCTCCGTCACTCCTGTGTGATCATTTCCCCTCACTTCTTTGTTTGGCGGTGCGCGTGCATTGTTTAAACTAGGGTTGTCCCGATACCACTTTTTTAGGACTGAGTACAAGTACCGATACTTTTTTTTAAGTAGTCGCCGATACCGAATACCGATACTTTTTTTTAAATGTGACTCCATATCCAGCCATTGTCTCCCCCCATGCAGCAATGTCTCCCCCCATATCCAGCCATTGTCTCCCCCCATATCCAGCCATTGTCTTCCCCCATATATACAGCCATTGTCTCCCCCCATATATCCAGCCATTGTCTCCCCCCATATATATTCAGCCATTGTCTTCCCATATATATCCAGCCATTGTCTTCCCCTATATATCCAGCCATTGTCTTCCCCTATATATCCAGCCATTGTCTTCCCCTATATATCCAGCCATTGTCTTCCCCTATATATCCAGCCATTGTCTTCCCATATATATCCAGCCATTGTCTTCCCATATATATCCAGCCATTGTCTCACATATATATCCAGCCTTTGTCTCCCCCCCCATATCCAGCCATTGTCTTCCCCCATGCAGCAATGTCTCCCCCCATATCCAGCCATTGTCTCCCCCCATATATCCAGCCATTGTCTCCCCCTATATATCCAGCCATTGTCTCCCCCTATATATCCAGCCATTGTCTTCCCCTATATATCCAGCCATTGTCTTCCCACATATATCCAGCCATTTTCTTCCCCTATATATCCAGCCATTGTCTTCCCCTATATATCCAGCCATTGTCTTCCCCTATATATCCAGCCATTGTCTTCCCCTATATATCCAGCCATTGTCTTCCCCTATATATCCAGCCATTGTCTTCCCCTATATATCCAGCCATTGTCTCACATATGCAGACATTGTCTCCCCCCCCCCCCCCCATATCCCCCTTACCTGCATCCGCGCTGCCGCCGACTGTTTAACACGCGCGGGGAGTGTAATGATTGGCGGCGCGCTGCGTACAGACACTCCCCCTTGCTCGGGATTGGACAGTTCACCCGAGCAAGGGGGAGTGTCTATACGCGGCGCGGCGCCAATCATTACAGCTGTAATGATTCGTGCCACGCTGCGTACAGACACTCCCCCTTGCTCGGGATTGGACAGTTCACCCGAGCAAGGGGGAGTGTCTATACGCGGCGCCAATCATTACAGCTGTAATGATTCGACACTCCCCCTTGCTCGGGATTGGACAGTTCACCCGAGCAAGGGGGAGTGTCTATACGCGGCGCCAATCATTACAGCTGTAATGATTCGACACTCCCCCTTGCTCGGGATTGGACAGTTCACCCGAGCAAGGGGGAGTGTCTATACGCGGCGCCAATCATTACAGCTGTAATGATTCGTGCCACGCTGCGTACAGACGCTCCCCCTTGCTCGGGATTGGACAGTTCACCCGAGCAAGGGGGAGTGTCTATACGCGGCGCGGCGCCAATCATTACACTCCCCGCGCGTGTTAAACAGTCGGCGGCAGCGCGGATGCGGCGGGATGCGACGTAACGGCGGCGGGGGGGGGGAGTATTCTATTTCGGTATCGGGGGTATTTGCGCGAGTACGAGTACTCCCGCAAATACTCGGAATCGGTCCCGATACCGATACTAGTATCGGTATCGGGACAACCCTAGTTTAAACGTCACTGCCTAATGTGAACTTTAGTTCCCATTAGGCAGTGACGTTTAAAAAATGCACGCGCACCGCCAAACAAGGAAGTGAGGGGAAATGATCACACTACAGTTCCCATTAGGCTTAGCGGCTCGCGCATGCGCAGAAGCTTTTTTTTTTTTTTTTTTTTCCTAACGGTGGACGAGAACGAGCAAAGTTCTTGTGTACTAATAGCCACACTCCGCCCCTACCTCCCCCAGTATACACCCCTTCCCGCCCCTCTGCCAATACACATTCATTTCTCCTCCCTCCTCCCACATATATTACCTCCATCCCCTGTTATGCTCATCAATTCCTCAGAGAGGGAATTATGAAGAATAAAATGGAGGGATGGACGAGCATAACAGGGGATGGAGGGATAGAAATTGGAGAAATGTTAGTCTGTTTTATCCTTCACAATTCCCTCTCTAACATTTATCCCATTTCTATCCCTCCATCCCCTGGTATGCTCATCCCATCCCTCTATATATTTTATTCTTCACAATTCCCTCTCTAACATTTATCCCATCTGTCCATCCCCTCTTATGCTCATCCATCCCTCAGTCTGTTTTATTCTTCACAATTCCCTCTCTGAGGGATGGATGAGCATGCCAGGGGATGGAGGGATAGAATTGGGAGAAATGTAAATGCGGTGTGCATTAAAAATGGATAGTAAAAAATAAGCTAAAATGGTGGTGGAGAGGGTGTTTTTTTGTTTGTATTGGACATGGGGGAACAGAAGACAATACAATGCATGATATTGAATAAGCACAGTAAAGAAATGGATATAAATATATTGACTCTAATATATTTTAATTTAATTAAAAGCATAATTTTTATTTAATAAGATCTTATTTAGTTCTAGTTTACCTTTTTGAGTTATAAAATCTTTTTAGTTGCTGTGGCTCTTTACTGTGCTGTGTAGAAGCTGAGGATTAGAAAAATCTGTTTCACTTTCCACCAGAGCAATGGGGAAGGAGTGAAGGCCGGGTTGTAAATAGTTTTGCAAATGCAATGAATGGAAGGGAGGCGGAGCTACAGCGTCCTAGAGACGCCCAAGAATGTCCTGCCTCCTTGCCTGTGAAAGACAGAGGACATCTACACGCAGAGCTGTAGGCAAAGAGAGGGGGCGAGCACGTTCTGGACGTTATACTTTCCACCATGCTAAATGGCTCAGATGCTGGTGGAATTCAATAAGAGGAGGCACAGGATATGGCATTTTGAAAGCTGAATTGCAATACTTTGGAGGGCAAAATGAAAAAAGAGGTAAGGAACATCTAAATGCTCTAGCTTAGATTAATCAATTTAGAGAATAAAAAAACGAACCTTTAGTGTTCCTTTATGCCTGCTGCCCAATCCTATTGGCTAGTTAAGCTTCCTATCCTTGTGATAGGCCAGTAGGATTGGTATAGGTGTATGAGGCTCTGCACTTTTTAGTCCTACAGCAGTTTGCTCTCTGTACCTCCAGTGACACTCCTGAGCTGTATTCCAAACTGAAGTGCTGACCTAGCAGTTGGAAGGATAGCCGTCTTTTTACCCAGGTCTCTTATTTACTAGTAAAAACAAAGAACACCAAATGGAATCGCTTCATGTTACTACTTAAAAAAAAAAAAAAGCTTCAGGTATTGTTTTAAAAATGCAAACAGTGCTGATGCTGTTCACCACAGGTTGTCAGAAATAAAATCGCTCCTCCCCCAAACCCCCCCCCATCAACACAGTCAGTGTTTATGAGGAAATCCCTCCCGTGGAGCTATTGTGTTCTCCTTACCAGCCATCCCTGCTAGGAGAACACAATGATTATTGCTAGCGGCTATAGCCACTGGCAATAATTGCATTTTAGAAATCTGACATGCTGGTTGTACCCAAATCAATCGATTGGATCGCCTTTGGTACAATCAACCTGCCCATAGATGGATCGAATCTCGGCTGGTCCCTGCTGAGCTTGCCGAGATTTAAACAATCTACTGCCGGCTTTTAAACTTTAATCTCATAAACGGAGGAGAAGAAAAAGCTAAAAATATAAATAAAGGCTCTTGCACACGGGTGCCAAAAACATCTTGTTAGGCATTAGTTTATTTATTTTTTTACACTGTTCTGAATTCAGCCCATTGATGCTAATGGGTCTGTCTGTACACATGACGTGTAAAGATCACAAAACGAACGCTTCGCTCAGTAACACAAAGTACAAAAATCGGCATTACCGCCCACTATTTTACGCACGTAAATCATGGCTTCCCCTTGAATAATTATTATATAGCTAGAAGAATTTTAATCTGGTTGACGACGTCTTATGTGCTAAAAGGATTTGTACCATCGGTGTAGCACCTCTCGTGGAAAATGTTGCTTTGCATGTGTTACATGCAGTTCTGTGTTTCTGGGTAAATGTTTTCATTTTTACATAAAAACAACATGACTGCCTGGGTTGCTTATATTAGCACTGGAGTTAATTTAAGTCTCTTTTGTGGACTGGAAAATAATTTTGAATATTGATGCTTGGTAATCTTTATTTGTAACAAAAAAATACATTTCCATAGTCTGTCAAATTTTTACTAGATGATGAGTCAGCGCTGATGCAATCCATTTCAGGATGGGATATCTCCTCTACCGACAAATCACATGAACTAGCATGCTTTCCTGAGTCCGCTGTCACTCAGGATGAGATGGCAGCCGGGGGGTGGGGGGTTCGTTCAACACGGTACACAAATATGTACATATATTATCAGCAGGAATTCAAAGTCTCATAATTGTAAAATTTACATATTGTATTTTTTCCGTTTACAGAATCATTTATTTTTATTTTACAGTAGTAGATATAAAAATCAATTTTTTAAAGCTTTAACATCTTATTGTAAGTATTTTTTTTTTTTTTTTTAAATCTTCAGCCTTTAAAATAATACCTGCTTATCTTGCCAAGAAGGTCCTTGTTCAGGCAGTTCCTATTTTAGGCCCTGTTCCGACCCTGGTCGGACCACCCATTGTTTTCTATGGGGTGGCGAATGTTGGTGGACATGTGCCTGCTGTCACCTGCCAGTATCCAATCCGGTCTGCGAAAAAGTGTGTTTGTTTGTTTTTCTGCCACCTGTATCTTAGGGAAATTGTATCTTCCTGGCCTGTAAACCTCGCCACTTTATCAAAACCTAGAGAAAAAATGTAGCGTTACTGTCATGGCTCCTAGGATTCTGAATCAGACGAAGAACCAAACCCATTTGTAAAGCACAGTCCCATGCTTTATGAATGGGCCGTGCGTGTGTGTTTTTTTTTTTTTTATTTATTTTCATTTCATTTTAAGACTCGGTATGGTTGAGGTGCAGCAATACCACTGCCTTTTAAATGAACCCCATAGTGTCGGCACATGGTTTTAAAAGGCTTCTTGGAGAACTGTCACCACAAGAAGGGGAAAAAAAAAGTTTAAATTCCCAAGGGGTCCCTGTGCAAAAACCAAGCAGTAGATGTTG